>NW_007741914.1:2572-2979 GCF_000696425.1 Galeopterus variegatus
TATTCCTTAATCTAGGCAGGTTGACACCTAAAATTAACCCTCACAGATAGGGATGAAATAAATTGTCATTGAAAGGGGATCCCTAATTTCAGTGGGTATTATGGGGTCACACAATAGCATAAGTCAAGTAGCAACACTGACTTCAAGAAATAAGATTTATATAATCACTGTAATGACATCAAGGAAGGACTGGTAATTAGAATTACCTTGCAGGGATCTTTGACTACTTCTTAATTCCTTAGGAATGAGTTACCTAGGAGTAAAGAAATCAGCAGATTTCTAAAGCCTTATTTTGTCAGTATAACAGGAGAGCTTCTAGGTCCAATGGGCAGAAATCTGATTTGTATATTCACAGCTTCTCACCTACCTCCTGGACCTAAGCCAATTCACTGACCTGGAGCTCTTTG
>NW_007741914.1:4836-5700 GCF_000696425.1 Galeopterus variegatus
AGAAGGGACTTCCTGTTTTTCCTGTCTTGCCAGCATTGCCCCAGAAGCAGCAATTGCATCCAGCCTCCAGTGTTATAGGACATTTCCACCATAGCACTGTGGCACATTCTCAGAGGAGCCAGCAGCACCCTGGCAGCAGTTTCCTCCTTTAGAAGTAAAGAATCAGCTCTGCAGAGCCCCTCTTCTGAGCTCCCGGATTCTGATCACCTCACTTCTTCCTTTTGCTTTCCTGGCCCAC
Organism: Galeopterus variegatus; assembly: GCF_000696425.1. Taxonomy (NCBI): domain Eukaryota; kingdom Metazoa; phylum Chordata; class Mammalia; order Dermoptera; family Cynocephalidae; genus Galeopterus; species Galeopterus variegatus. The sequence goes on from NW_007741914.1 coordinate 5,075, forward strand.
TTGTTGCCTACAATTATTAATCACTGTGTTACTCTTTTGCTTTTTCAGGCATCCAACATCTATATAAAAGTCCCCTTAGTTTGAAATATCTAGTGTTGCCAGAAACAGAAATACCACGTATTCTCACTTATTTGTGGGAGCTAAAACCAAATAAATAAATANAAGAAGATAGATACACTTGGGGTCCTCAAAAAATTTGATGGTCAAGGTCAGGAGAGAAAGGAAAAGTAGACAACAAAGGTAAAATTGGGATCAAGGAAAGTTTTGTTTTTGTTTTTAAGATGAAAAGAACACTAAATGTTTATAGGAAGGAGCCATTTGAGAAAGAAGGAGATTGATTACATGGCAGAGAAAGGACAAGTGACATTGCATGATTCCTGGGAAGGTGAGAAGCGATTGAATCTAGGGCACTGGTGGAAGGAGTGACCTCAAACAGCATGAGGGATGATTATTCTTCTTTTTGAACTGGAGAGAAAAATAGGATGGGTACAAATGACATCTTATTAAGGGAATTAAGTGTGTACCCATCTGATACCTTCTATTTCTCTATTTCAGGTAGTAAATTCACCTGTCTGAAAAATGATGGGTCTGGCATGGTGTGAATTGAAGTTGGGAAAAGTATAGGG
>NW_007741914.1:7769-10087 GCF_000696425.1 Galeopterus variegatus
GCCTCGTGTCTGCTGGCCCAGCCTGTTTGTTATTTGTCTGCATATTTATTATTTTGGCTGCAGTCTGTTATTACATGTATTGTTCTGTATTGTGTTTGTTTATTTACATATCTCCCCTAGTAGACTCTGGGTTACTCAAGGGCAAAAACTGACTCTCATGTGTTTATCCTTAGCACCTGGCTCAGTGCTTCCTTAGTAAATATTTGTTGCAATGATGTTAAACACACTATTTCTAGTCCAAGTTCATCGCACTGTCTACTATTCAATGTACTTTATCAGTGCTATGAATTGCTTTGTTCTCTCATGATTACTTCTGAAAAATTTCAATGTCTAGACATATAGAGAGGTTGGGTATAAAGAGGAAGGATGCGGGAGCATTACTTACTATGTATGCAGCAGTGATAAGAGACAGAGGAAACCAATTAGCGTTCTTTTCACTATCAGTTGCTTTCAGTGGTGTTATGATGACCTGGATAAAATTTCCCATAAGAACTAAGTACTGAAAAAATAAACGAGAAAGAGTCGGTTGCCTAAGTGCGTTTGTCGCTCAGGCAATCAGTGTGAAAGAATGACTTCGAGAATCAGTGGCTTAATGGACACTAGTTGATTGTTTGTAGCTAATGTTTTGCAATAAAACGCCCTCCCCCATTTGCCTCATCAGATAGTGTTGCCAAATTTTCATAAAATGAGTCCAGTTTCATTCACTGTGTCAAAATTCAATCAGAGCNCGTAACGGGTAGAAGAGAGTGAGAGGACTGGCGATCTCACAGCAGCGGCAGCGCTCATGGACGGCGGGAGAGCAGATGTGTGCAAGCTGCCGTGGAAGTGCAGAAGGACGCTGACCTTCCTGTTCCATACTTTATATACAGAAGTGAAGAAAATAACAGCCACCCGTCGTGGTCTGCAGGTAAAACTAGGTTCTCAAGAGAGAGTCAGGGTCCAGTCGTGGCAGAGGTGAATGGAATGTCATGATTAGAATTTGAAGGTGGATTTCTACATTATGGAGTAGGTCTGTTAGGAGCATAGCTGTCTGAGAGGGGAGAAAGGAGGAGAGGAGGAGTTGGGAGAAGCTGGGAAGTAAACAGCACAATGCAGTAGAAAACAGATTTCTTTTTGCTGTAGATTATACTATTTTTTTAAAATGGGGTCACTGAGACTTTGGATGTTGACTAAATTAAAAAGGAATTGAAAGCCTGGGATTTCATGAATTTCATCCTGACAGTCTCTTTGAAGGAGGTGGGATTGAAGGGCTGGAGTGATAGACGGCTCTTGGCTTACCCAACTTGAGGCAGTGGTAGTTGGACCACCAATGTCTCAGAGCAGAACACAGGGCTTTGAGTAGTCCAAAGGCCTCGTGTCTGCTGGCCCAGCCTGTTTGTTATTTGTCTGCATGTTTATTATTTTGGCTGCAGTCTGTTATTACATGTATTGTTCTGTGTTTTGTTTGTTTATTTACATATCTCCCCTAGTAGACTCTGGGTTACTCAAGGGCAAAAACTGAGTCTCATGTGTTTATCCTTAGCACCCGGTTCAGTGCTTCCTTAGTAAATATTTGTTGCAATGATGTTAAACACACTATTTCTAGTCCAAGTTCATCGCACTGTCTACTATTCAATGTACTTTATCAGTGCTATGCATTGCTTTGTTCTCTCATGATTACTTCTGAAAAATTTCAATGTCTAGACATATAGAGAGGTTGGGTATAAAGAGGAAGGATGCGGGAGCATTACTTACTATGTATGCAGCAGTGATAAGAGACAGAGGAAACCAATTAGCGTTCTTTTCACTATCAGTTGCTTTCAGTGGTGTTATGATGACCTGGATAAAATTTCCCATAAGAACTAAGTACTGAAAAAATAAACGAGGAAGAGTCAATTGCCTAACTGCGTTTGTCGCTCAGGCAATCAGTGTGAAAGAATGACTTTGAGAATCAATGGCTTAATGGACACTAGTTGATTGTTTGTAGCTAATGTTTTGCAATAAAACGCCCTCCCCCATTTGCCTCATCAGATAGCGTTGCCAAATTTTCATAAAATGAGTCCAGTTTCATTCACTGTGTCAAAATTCAATCAGAGCTTCAATTTTTGAATGATCCCTCATTACAATTTACATTTTTCCTATTGAATGAAAAAGTTTTTTCTCCTGTTCTCCTAGAATTTTGAGCTTTCTTTATACTAGTTAGATTGTAACTCTGGATCACGTGCTTTGTAGGGGATGTCGTAAAGCAGCAGACTGTGTGTGGTTTCGTCATACATCGTCAAATACTGCTCTTGCCAAATTCCAGTGGCAAAAATATGTAATAGTTTTACAGGGAGAAG
>NW_007741914.1:11962-12311 GCF_000696425.1 Galeopterus variegatus
TGTAGAGAGATTCTCCATTTCTTACAGTTTTGTGTTATGGGTATACATTTTAAATGAAAAGAAATAATAGAAGGATGTGTCACTCAAGTAAAAAATGTAGCTTTGTCCTCATAGTCCACTAAAACCAGAAACTCTGTCTCGGATTATATTTCCCCACCCAAAGAACAATGCCATGAACTTGGTACTGGCCAAGATTCCTACATGTGACAATAGTTCCAGTTCATCACAACCCTGTATGTAACCTTGGAACGTGGTAGGCATGTTTTCTATTAAGCCATTTTAATAACCAATGGTAAATTGAACTACAGGTGCACAGTCTTTTACCTACAATTCTACAATACAAAAATCT
>NW_007741914.1:12665-13938 GCF_000696425.1 Galeopterus variegatus
CCAAGAGAAGGTGGGCATCTGTCCTTTGAAAGGAACATGTGGCCTTTTCTCTGTTATACTGTACAGTCATAAGAGTGCAATGATCACAATACAGAGCATTCCCATCACACCAAGAGTTTCTTCAAGCCCGTTTGCGGTTAACGCCCTTTCCACCCTCAACATGGGAACCATTTTGGCCACTCTAGAATGAAGACATGTGACATGTACTCTTTTTGGTCAGGCTTTTTTCAGTCAACAGGATGATTTAGCAAGTCATCCACATTGTTGCATGTATCAGTAGTTTGTTTTTATGGTTGAATAATCCTCCATTATATGGATATTTCACAATTTGTTTATCTCTTCCTGTTTATAGGCATTTCAGATGTTTCCAGATTGAGGCTGTCGTGAGTAAATTCTGTAAACGTTCAGGAACAAATCTTTTTGTGGCTATATATTTTCATTTCTTCTTGGGCAAATACTTAGAATTCTGTGAATTACTGAGTCCATTAAAAAATTATATTTAACTATAAGAAGTTGTCAAACTGTTTTTAAAAGCGGTTTATCACGTTACACTCCCAGTAACAGTACGTGAGAGTCCCAGTTGTGACACGTGCTCAATACAGATGGTATTTGCAGGTTGTTATAATTTCAGCTAGTCTAATGGGCGTGTAGTCGTACCCTATGGTGGTTTTTAATATGAATTTCCCTGATGACTAATAAAGTTTGACAACTATTTTTGAGCTTAGTAGCCATTTGTATGTCTTTTTCTTGTGAGATGCTTGTTCAAATATTTTTTCCACCTTTTCAGTCTTCTTATTGTTGAATCGTGAGATTTTGTTCTATAATCTTGATTCAAGTCCTTTGTCAGATATATGTGTTGTGAATATTTCTTTCCATCTGTGACTTGACTTTTCATTTTCTTAGTAGTGTCTTTTACAGAGCGGAAGTTTTCAATTGTAAATAAGCCCAATTAAATTTTTTTTTTGTATGATTCATGCTTTCTTTGTCCTAAGAAATCTTTCTTACCCTAATGCCTCAGAGATTTTCTTTAATTATAACTGTTCAAAAATGAAACCTACTCTCCTGAGACGTATTGAACTCCTTTTGCTTTTCCCTCATTGAGTGAGAAGTTAGGCCAGGGAAGTACTCAATTCCTTCTTTTCTAGTACTTTTTAAATTAATTCCTGAGATTTTCTGTATAAAAAGCTATATTAGACTTTTAAAAAATTATTCGATTGGGCTGGCCCGGTGGCGCACTGGATAAGTGCGCCGCTTGGGAAGCGCGGCGGCGCTC
>NW_007741914.1:15490-16112 GCF_000696425.1 Galeopterus variegatus
ACAACCAAGTGTGCTGCTGCCATCAGATAAAGAACACACTTTTTCCATGCCAGTTGCCCACGATAGCCACCACAGTTGCCATGGCTGTCACCATAGTGCAGGTAACTCACCAGACACTCGACTGCATTGACACGAGAAGAGTCACCAGCGGAGACCAAAATAAGGAAGAAGAGGATGTCTCTCTTCACAAAGCACACTCCAGAGTAACAGAAGAAGCATCTGCTCTACGGTGATATTGGGGGACGTGAACACACCTCTCAGACTGGACAGATCCTCTAGGCCACAAATCAACAGAGGAACCATTACTCTTTCAGAAGGAGAGAAGAAATCTACGGTTATCAGAGGGGTGCAGGGGGAGTCAGAGGGGGATGGGGAGAGATTGGACAAGCGGCATAAAGAATAAGTACGATTTGTAATAATGAATGTGCTAATAAAAATAAACGAACCTGATTGTTTACAGACAAGTTTTATTTTTGATTATGTGAACGTAGGGAAGTCACATTTGTCCCAAACTCCCTCAAATTTACTTTCACTACCTATAAAATGAGAAGTTTCAATAAAATGATTCTAAGATTCCTTTTATCTCTGAAGAGAGATACACATTGTTACAAACCAATATATT
>NW_007741914.1:17809-19105 GCF_000696425.1 Galeopterus variegatus
ATCTAAATATAAGAAACCTAATAGGCATCTTGCTTGTGGGTTTAAAAGATAGTGCTTATCACATATTACTTTTTCATTGCAAACTCCTACTAACCAACATGAAGGAAGAAAGAGAAGAAGGAAAGGAACAAGAAAATAGAGCACTGATCCACAGGGTGTTTGGGGATTGAGGAGGAGACATGGCAAGGGATAAAGAACCCTGCTGCAGGAACTGAAATCTAAAAGATAGAGGAATAATGTCATTCAGTGTCCCCATGCAACTTTTCTGTAGGTCCTGAGAGTTAGAGTACTCATTTTGGCTAATAAAATAAGTTTTCTAGAAATTTGAATTCTATTATCTGTGGTTAAATAATGGAATTTTAATATTTAACTAATTTTCAAGTTTCTAAATACTATTTCGCAAGGTGTTATATTGAAATTTATTAAATTAACAGAACAAAATAGATTGTGTATTACATAAAATAATACACTTACTGGCTGCTTAGTGATTTATAGAAATTAACTTTTATCTTTAACTGAAAATATTCTAACATTTTAACATCTCAAGCATTTTATTTTGCATGTTACATAGAAATAGAAATCATAGCCTCTTCGGAGAAAATTTCTGTGCAAGCAAAATGTGTTCCAAAAAGGCTGTGAAACTCTATTTGATATTGTTATCTGCTAAGAGAGAGAGTGAAATTATCATGTGATAAAGCCCAAAGAAAACTTGATGGCCTCAGATAAAATGAGTGATCTTTACAAAGGAAAAGTACTTCACAGAGGCCGGAAACCGGGATACCAAAGGGAGGAAACTGGTACTAGAATATGTCACTTAATGACTGCATGACAAGTCCATCACAGGTCATTATTTATAGGTCATTTTCCTGTCAATTGTAGGGATCCTGGCCTTAATCATTTGTGTCAACACACGCTTCCGTATAAAAACTTCCAACATGATACAGATAATTCTGAGAAACGCGATATACATTCTGACAATTCTGTGCTTTCCTTTTGACTCTGCATTTGCCAAGATATTTCCTGTTAACTCCTTGGCATGAGTGTTTTTAAGTATCTGTTACTGATGCCAGCACTGGGTGTCATGCTGGGAAAATCCAGTTTTTGTAAGGAAAATTACAAAGCAGTGTGGTCAGCATTAAATTTAAAGGAACATTACTCCCACTTTTGAATACATTTCCACACTTAGATATTTTATTATTTAAAAAAGGTTTTTTTTATTCTTACTTTTTTTCCTACGGAGGGATTGTCTTTTCCCATTCAGCAATTATTTGATGAGTAAAAGAGATAAAATTGTTG
>NW_007741914.1:20171-20631 GCF_000696425.1 Galeopterus variegatus
TTTTTTATTTTTGAGATACATAAGGAAGAAATGGAGAACTTGCCCTGGCTTCTGTCTTATCTGGCCTGGGGCATTGGGGTGGGGTGCAGGTAACTCAAAGTTGGTAACTCAAAAGTTAGTGTTTCAGGAAGAATGAAATTGAAACTTTCTGATCAAAGTCATATTTTCTGATGGAGATACTAATAAGATTGCAGATGATTAGTATAATTAGAGAAGTCTAGTGTTCAAGTTAACATAATAGTTTATAAATGAAATAAGATGTAAGTACATTATGGAAAAGAGCCATTTATAATCAAGCCATTTAAAATGGAGGGAGAATCCTATTTGGATGAGGTGGGGAAAAAATAGAGAGCAAAGAAGTGAAAGAACAAGGAAATAAATACATTCCTAATTTAATGATTTATGAAGCCCAAAATGGAAAAGAGATCTGGACAGTTAGCCCATAAGATAAATTAATTTA
>NW_007741914.1:22596-23540 GCF_000696425.1 Galeopterus variegatus
CTTCTAACCTCTTATCAGAACTCTGTGTTTACAGTTAGCCCACCTGGATAATCAAGGATAAACTCCCCATCTCAAGGTTCTTAATCACATATGTAAAGTATCTTTTGCCACATAAGTAACATATTTGCAGGTACCAAGGATTAGAAAATGGATACCTTTGGGGGAGTATTCTGTCTAACACAGTAGGTAACTGCTTGTCACACTTTGTAGGCCATATTGAGGTGAATTTCTTTTATTATGGTCATATGTNTATTTATTTGTTTTTATTGAAACATAATTGATTGTACAATCTGTGGGGTACAGCATTGAATATCAATGCCTGTGTGCAATATGTGATGTTCAAATCAGTATAATTACTATATTTATCATTATACGATATAATCATTTGGGGCTTTTACCAATTTCTCGCTAACCCCTCCCTCCCTCTTTCCCTCTTCTAGTGGCCTCAGTTCTATTCTCTCCTTTTGAAGTTCAAGGAAGTATTGTGATTATTGTATCTTTCTCTCTTCTTTGTTTTTTTAGCTCTCGAAAAATAATCTGTCTATTTTAAGAAATAAATTTAATAAAAAATTAATTTGTCTATTTTTTTATTCAGTTTATTTTTTTATGAAGTTAAAACCGTGGTATTTCTCTTTCTGTGCCTGGCTTATTTCACTTAACATAATTTTCTGTAAGTTCATCCANGAGACAAAGAAGAGAATTAAGATAGAAAGTATGCTTGGGCTTCAACTAAACTTACGTGCTGAATGGATCTCGACTCACCTGTATCACCTTGCCTCAAAACCATAGGCTGAGGAGCTTTTTCTTATGCCCAGACTTAGAGTGGGTTGCAGGCAAATACTTATGAGTAGTGTCTCCCTGCCATTAGTATGTCTTCTTGCTACAGGAGCCTCAGTGCCTGGAACTGCTCCTGCAGCATGCTAAGCTTTCAATAGCTTTCCCTT
>NW_007741914.1:27656-28160 GCF_000696425.1 Galeopterus variegatus
AAATATTAGGCTTAAATACTTACACACTTTACTGCAACAATAGACAAGGGTTTACTTTCCAAAGTGCTTTGTCTGTACCATTGAGAAAGAGAAGAGTGACGTCAGTATTCACAAAGAAAAGTCACCCAGTAGGCTTTGAATTACATATTAACTGCTGACTTACATTTAAAAAGTCACAATTAATGTGCTTCTAATAAAAGGAAACCTTCAAAAGAACTCATTTAAACTGCTAATAGTAAGAACAAACGTCGAGTTCTTCCCTTCTTGATATTATCGGAATTTAGATTAACCTCTGCAGAGGAAGTGGTGGAAACAGGTAGGATGAATGTTCCCAAAGAAAGAATGACTCATTTGGAAGCTTATAATTAAAATCTATCCCAGGAATATCATAATAAGCTTCCAAAAGTAAGCTGGAGAGCAGAAGTTTTCTTCAAAGTCATATCCCATATAACCTAGCCATGTAATAAGTATCTTTTCTTTAAAATATGAATATAATGATCTTTC
>NW_007741914.1:30168-30797 GCF_000696425.1 Galeopterus variegatus
TGAAATGATCTGATTTATGTTGTCAGAAGTAGGTTTACTCTAGCTGTTTTATGGCAGATAGCGTAGGATCCAAGAGTAGAAGCAAAGAGACAAGGCAGAGATTTTTCAAGTGAATGTCGTCAGTTGCTTGTACTAAGGTGGAGCTGAAGCAGGAAGAGGGACTGGAGTTCTGAGAGCAGCTCCCCCGTGATTCTGCTGGAACTCGTTCTCTGGGGAAAACTCATACAAGGGATGTTACAGGGCAGAAATAGCCCACATGGCTGGTCTCGAGGCCANACAAGGCAGAGATTTTTCAAGTGAATGTCGTCAGTTGCTTGGACTAAGGTGGAGTTGAAGCAGGAAGAGGGACTGGAGTTCTGAGAGCAGCTCCCCTGTGATTCTGCTGGAACTCTTTCTCTGGAGAGAACTCATACAAGGGATGTTACAGGGCAGAAATAGCCCACATGGCTGGTCTCGAGGCCACATCTGGTACTTATGTCTCCTCTCTCTTCCATCCATTCGAGACACTTCTCGCCCTCAGCTATCACTTCTGCTGGTCTGGGCAGCTTACCTGCTGGTGTGACCCCAACCTTCATTCTGAGTTATCTGAACCTCTAGTCAGCCACATTGCAGCACATATCCATTTACCA
>NW_007741914.1:32419-34047 GCF_000696425.1 Galeopterus variegatus
TTTTAAGGAAACTCTTAATTTAAACCAGGCAGTGAAATCTCCCTTCCTGTATATCTTAATGTTTTGAATACATTTTAACTTTCACTGAAATTCTCAGAAATCTTTTCATTAGTTTTTAAAAAATGTTTTTCTTTTTAAATTTTTTAAGAAGCCAAAATTGCAACCTAAAATGTGAGAATTTTTCATTTAAGTATAAATTAACTTAGCATGAGAATTAAATAGAAAAATTAAATAGCTTTAACATATTGTTGAGTTTGGGATATCTGATATTAATACACTTTGCTCTTGGTATTTGGAGAGAAATGTTTTTATGAATGTGTAGTTATATTCAAAAATATACTTGGGCATTTTTTCATGTACTTGTTAACCATTTGTATGTACTCCTTTGAAAAAAGTCTATTCAGCTCTTTTGCCCATTTTTAAATTGTATTATGTGTTTTTTTCCTATAAAGTTGAGTTCTTTTTGTATTCTAGAAATTAACCCTTTATCAAATTTATGGTTTGCAAATATTTTCTCTCATTTAGTAGGTTGTCTTTTCACTATGTTGATTGTTTCCTTTGCTGTGCAGAAGCTTTTTAGTTTGATATAATCCCATTTGTTTATTTTTCCTTTTCATGCCTGTGCTTTTGGGGTCTTATTCATACAGTCTTTGCCCAGTCCTACTTCCTGAAGTGTTTCCTCTATATTTTCTTTTAGCAGTTTTACAGTTTCAGGTCTTACACTTAAGTCTTTAATCCATTTTGAATTGATTTTAGTATAGGGCAAGAGGTATGGGTCAAGTTTCATTCTTCTGTACATGGATATCCAATTTTCCCAGCACCATTTACTGAAGAGGCAGTCTTTTCCCCAAAAATATATTTTTGGTGCCCTTGTCAAAGATCAGTTGGCTGGATCAGTTGGAAGTGCCTGGGTTGATTTCTGGGTCCTCTATTCTGTTCCATTGGTCCATGTGTCTGTTTTTATGCCAGTACCATGCTGTTTTGGTTACTATAGCTTTGTATTATAATTTGAAGCCAGGTAGTGGAATGCTTCCAGTTTTATTTATTTATTTATTTTTGCTCAGAATTGCTTTGGCCTTTCAGGTTCTTTTGTTGTTCCATATGTAAGTTAGGATTTTTTTTTCTATTTCTGCAATGACTGCCATTTGTATTTTGATGGGGATTGCATTGAATCTGTAGATCACCTTAGGTAGTATGGACATTTTCACCACATTAATTATTCCAGTCCATGAACAAGGAATGTCTTTCCATCCTTTGATGTCCTGTTTAATTTCTTGTGGTATATATACACAATGGTATACTACTCAGCCATAAAAAAGAATGAAATTCTGTCATTTGCAGCAACATGGATGAGCTTGGAGATTTTGTGTTAAGTGATAAGTGAGACATACAAAAGGAAATACCACATGTCCTCACTCGTAAGTGGGAGCTAAGAAAAAAGGAAAGAGAGAAGGGCCATTATAAAACATTGAACTTTCAGGAGAGAACAGACCTATAGTTACTCAAGGTGGGAAAGTGGGAGAGGAAGAGGGGATAGGAAGTAATTGTGTAAAGGACCCAAAATTGCAATGATGAATGTGCTAATAATGTTGATTTGATCATCATATACTGTACACAAATATTGATAG
>NW_007741915.1:0-2031 GCF_000696425.1 Galeopterus variegatus
CACAGCTCTCAGGATCGCACTGTCTCCTGTCACGGCCGCTCCAGACCCGTCGCCATCTTCCATGTTATACATGGGGCACAAATAACATCTGACTTACTTTGTTAAAGATATGTCAGTGGACATGCTGCAAATATTTTTTTAAAGATGATATTGTAAATTACTATTCCTTTACCTTTGGAAGTTTAGTGGAAATGGGTAAATTTCTAGAAGGCTTCAGTTACCATAAAAAAATATTAGAATTGTAGGAAGTCCTAAATGTACAATAGAATTAAATAGTGGGCAAGGGGAATTGCATAAGAAATTCCCAGGAATGCTTCAACAGGGATGTCAAACATACCAGGTACAAAAAACACTTAAAAACACTTTCTAAAGATAGAAAAATGAGCATTCTATTAATCATATTATGAAGTTAGCAGGATGTTGGTAGCAACATGTAATAAAGACAGTGTAAAAAGTATGACAAGACTATTTCACAAACCAATTGAAGAACAATCTATACGAAATAATGGCAAAAATGAATTCCACACTATGGAAGAAGGTTAATCACCTGACCACAAGAATTATCTGAAGATGTAAAGTAAATTCAGCATTATAAACTCCTTCTGTATAATTAACCACAGAAGTAAAATAAGGGAGAAAACATACAGTTATGTAGTGATAAAAAGAATTAACTTTACTATGACAAAATATCTACAATGTCAACCATAGTATGTTAGCGATTAAATATCTTAATACTACTTTATATGTCTTAATAAATACTATATTAATGATTAAATAGCTTTCCTTTGAGGCTGACAAGTTAGCTCTGTTAGAGTGTGGGGCTAATAACACAAAGATTCAGGGCATGATCCCTGGACCAGCCGGCCAACCCCCCACCCCCAAAAAAAAGCATACAAATAGTTTTAAAAGACAATTTAAAGAATGAAAACGTTTAAATAATATGAAATATGGTGAACCTAGTAGGTAATATAAGGTAAAAATGTCTGAAGCTTTTAATTGGAAGCAATGTTAAAATTGATTGAAACGTTTTTAATAAAAATTCGTATGCATTAAGTTAAAATAAAAATTTATCTCTAAAAAAGTAATCTTGAAAAACAAATTAAGACTAATTATAAAGTAGAAGCATTTTTAAATGAAAGTTAGTGTATATTAATTTGACATAAAGAGTGTTATCTATAAAGACAGATTAAATATGGGAAAACAAATTAAGAGTAGCTGTAAGGAGAAAAGGGAATAATAAAATGTAACTACAGGAAAATTACTTCAAATGTAAATAAATATCAATTAAGGCATTGACAATAAGGAGGAGATCACAAAAGAAAAGCATAGAATATGGGAGGTCAGACTCAGTGCGCAGATTGAATGGAATTGTCAAAACCCTTGTTAATAAACTAACAACATCAAAATATGATGAAGAGAGTATGACAGTTTCAAATAAAGCTCAATTGATTAAAGACAATGACATATTTGGAGAGCTAAAAGAGATTTTAACGTACAAAAGCCATGAAAGAATGAAGAAAGTGAAAATGACATATATGAAGAAAAAGAGACAAAGTGTCAGTAAAAAGAAAAAGAAAATATAGGTATATCAAATATATCTGAAAAAAACGAAGTCTGTAAAAAAGCATAGAATGAGGAACTCAGATAGCAACGGTCTTTTTTTTTTTTTTAACTTAGAAGAAGCACTTTTTATTGTTTTTTCGTCACTGTTGAGATGAAACAGTGTGAATATTCTTCTGTGTGAAATTATGTTGATAGTGGACTATACCTCAACAATATTGCAGTAATTAGTNATGTTAAAATTGATTGAAACATTTTTAATAAAAATAAGTATGCATGGAGTTAAAATAAAGACATCTCTAAAAAAGGTAATCTTGAAAAACAAATTAAGACTAATTATAAAGTAGAAGCATTTTTAAATGAAAGTGAGTATATATTATTTTGACATAAAGAGTGTTATCTATAAAGACAGATTAAATATGGGAAAACAAATTAAGAATAGCAGTAAGGAGAAAAGGGAATAATAAAATG
>NW_007741915.1:4017-18221 GCF_000696425.1 Galeopterus variegatus
TTGTTGCAAAACTTTATCATTTCTTTGTGATGAGGACATTTAATCTCCTCTCTTCTAGACATCTGAGAGCTTACAATAAATTATGGTTAATTATAGATACCTACCACTGCTGCACAATGGTAGAACTTATTTTTTCTATCTAGCTGTAATTTTGCATTCATCAACCCCCCCATCCTACCCTTCAATCTTCCTCCCAGCCTCTTCTAGTAATGAAAATTCCTCTACTTGTAAAAAAGTTCAATGTAGTTTTGTTGTTGTTTTTGTTGTTGTTAGCTCCCACATGAGTGAGAACATACTGTTCCTTTCTTTCTGTGCCTGACTTTTTCACTTAACATGATATTTTCCAGGCTTATCCATGTTGCAACATATAACAGAAATTCTACATGTTTTATGACTGAGCAGTCCTCCATTGTTTATATACCACATTTTCTTTATCCATTCATCTATCAATGGACAGCTCGGTTGATTATTTATGTGAGCTATTGTAAACAGTGCTGCAGTAAACATGGGGTACAGATAACATTTATATATGATAATTTCCTTTCTTTTGGAGAAATACAGAGCAGTGGGTTTGTTGGATCATATGGTTGTGCTTCCTTTAGTTGTGGAGAAACCTTCTTTTTGTTTCCCATAATGGCTGTACTAATTTACATTTTCACCAACAGTGTATAAGAATTCCTATTTATTTGCATCATAACCAAAAATTTCTTTTCATTTTTTGTCTTTTTGATAATACCCATTATATCTGGGGTGAGATGACAACTCATTGGTATTTGATTTGCATTTCTCTGATGCTTGGTGATGTTGAGCATTTTTCATGTGATTGTCTGTCATTTGTATATTTTCCCTTGAGAAATGCCTATTCAGCTCATTTACCCATTTTTAAATTGGATTATTTGTTTTTTTACTGTTAACTTGTTAGAATTTCTTGTATATTCTGGATATAATTTCTGTAAAAATGTACAGTTTGAAAATATTTTCATCCATTCTGCAAGGTTTTTTTCACTCTGTTAATTGTTTCTTTTGCTGTGTAGAAGCTTTCTCATTTGATATAATGTTTTTTTTTTTTATATTCTTCACTATTTTTAATAGCACAGAACTATAAAATATATGCCCATCTTTATTTTTTTTGACAGTTCTAGTTTTATTTATTTTTTTAAAATTTATTTATTTTTTATTTTTTTTTCGTTAAATTTTTATTTTGTCAATATACACTGTATATGATTATTATGGCCCATCACCGACACCTCCCTCCTTCCTCCCTCTCTCCCCTCCCCCCCAAGAATGTCCTTTCCGTTTGCTTGTTGTAACAACTTCATAAAAGTATGGTTGTTATATCTTCTTCCCCACCCCCGCCAGTTTTTTTGTGTGTGTGTGTATGTGGGTGAATTAATTTGTTTGTTTTTTTAGCTCCCACCAATGAGTGAGAACATGTGGAATTTCTTTTTCTCTGCCTGACTCGTTTCACTCAATATTATTCTCTCAAGGTCCATCCATGTTGTTGCAAATGGCAGTATTTCATTCGTTTTTATAGCTGAGTAGTATTCCATTGTGTAGATATACCACATTTTCCGTATCCACTCATCCGATGATGGACATTTGGGCTGATTCCAACTCTTGGCTATTGTAAAGAGTGCTGCAATGAACATTGGGGAACAGGTATACCTTCAACTTGATGATTTCCATTCCTTTGAGTACATTCCCAGTAGTGGGATAGCTGGATCATATGGTAAATCTATCTTCAGCTGTTTGAGGAACCTCCAAACCATTTTCCATAGGGGTTGCACCATTTTGCATTCCCACCAACAATGTATGAGAGTTCCTTTTTCTCCGCAACCACGCCAGCATTTATCTTTCAGCGTCTTTTGGATTTTGGCCATCCTAACTGGGGTGAGATGGTATCTCAGTGTGGTTTTGATTTGCATTTCCCGGATGCTGAGTGATGTTGAGCATTTTTTCATATGACTGTTGGCCATTTGCATATCTTCTTTAGAGAAATGCCTACTTAGCTCTTTTGCCCATTTTTTAATTGGGTTGCTTGTTTTTTTCTTGTAAAGATGTTTGAGTTCTTTATATATTCTGGATATTAGTCCTTTGTCAGACATGTATTTTGCAAATATTTTCTCCCACTCTGTTGGCTGTCTTTTAGCTCTGTTAATTGTTTCTTTTGCTGTGCAGAAACTTTTCAGTTTGATATAGTCCCATTTGTTTATTTTTCCTTTGGTTGCCCATGCTTTTGGGGTCATATTCATGAAGTCTGTGCCCAGCCCTATTTGCTGAAGGGTTTCTCCTATATTTTCTTTAATAAGTTTTATTGTTTAGGGGTGTATATTTAAATCCTTGATCCATTTTGAGTTGATTTTAGTACATGGTGAGAGACTTTTTTATTTCTTTTCTTTTGTTGTGCTATTGGGTCTCACTCATAAAGTCATTGCCCTGTCCTGCTTCCTGAGGTATTTCCCCTATGTTTTCTTTCAAGAGTTGTATACTTTCAGATCTTATATTTGAGTCTCTAATACATTCCAGTTGATCTGGGTACATGGCTACAGGTACAGGTCTAGTTTCATTTTTCTACATATAAACATCCAATTAACTCAGTACAATTTATTGTAGAGATAGCCTTTTCCCCCATGCATGTTCTTGTTGCCTCTGTCATAGAATGGTTGGCTGTAAATATGTGATTGACATTCTGTTCCGCTGGATCACGTGTCTGTTTTCATGACTGTACGATGTTGTTTTGATTACCATAGCTTTGTAGTATTATTTGAAGTCAGGTAGTGTAATGCCTCCTGCTTTCTTCTTTTTCCCCTCCCCCTCAGGATTTTATTGGCTATTCGAGAACTTTCACTTTCCCACATGAATGTTAGGATTGGCTTTTCTATTTCTGTGAGGACTGTCATTGGTATTCTGATGGGGATTGCATTGAATCTGTAGATCACTTTGGGTAGTATGGACCTTTTCACACTGTTATTTCTTCCAATCCAAAAGCATAAAATATCATTCCATCTTTTTGTATCCTCTTTACTTTCTTTCAGCAGTGATTTGCCATTCTCATTGTAGAGATCATTCACATCCTTGTTCAAATTTATTTCTATGCATTTTATATTTTGGTGACTATTGTTAATGGGCTTGTTTCTAAATTTCATTTTCTCGTAGTTCATTATTGGAGTATTAAGATGCTCCTGATTTTTGCATGTTGATTTTGTATCCTGCAACTTTAATGCAATCAGTTTTTACCTCTAGGAGTTTTTAGTGGAATCTTTAGGCTTTGCTGTCTATAAGATCCTGTCATCTGCAAACAGGGACAGTTTGACTTCATCATTTCCAATTTTGATGCACTTTATTTCTTTCTATTGTCTGACTGCTCTGGCTAATACTCCCAATATTATGTTAAATTGGAGTGGTGAGAGTGGACATCCTTGTCTTGTTCCTGTTCTTAAGGGAAACCCTGAAAGAGTGAGAGCATTCAAGATGGTATCAGTGGTGGGTTTCTTGTATATGGCTTTAATTGCGTTGAGATACTTCTTTTCCACATCTCATTTTCTGACAGTCTTTATCATGAAATGATGGTGAATATTTTTCTTCATCTATTGAAGTAATCATATGGATTTTGCCCTTCATTTTGTCGATGTGGTGTATCATATTTATTGACTTGCATATGTTGAGTCATCTTTGCATCTCTGGAATGAATCCTACTTGATTGTGGTGTATAATTTTTTTTGAAGTTTTGCTGTATTCTGTCTGCTAATATTTAGTTGAGGATTTCTGCCTCTATGTTCATTAGAGATATTGGCCTATAGTTTCCTTTATCCTTTTATTTTTCTGGTCATGGTATCAAAGTGATGCTGGCCTTCAGAGTGAGTTTGGGAGACTGGCCGCTATTTCAATTTTTGGAAGAGTCACAAGAGAATTGGTATTAATTCCACTTTAAATGTTTGGTAGTATTCAGAAGTAAGACCATCTGGTCCTACCCCCATGCCTAAGATGTGAAGGCAAGATTCATACTTTCAGCATGCCCATTACCGCAAATTGTGTTTGTACCCCATGACCCCACCCAAATATCCTTCACCCTACCTCCACTTCCCCTTTCCTCACCCACTCCACTTTGTATCCATAGGTATGTTCTCTCTACAAGTCCAATGCACCAGTGTGATATTTCCATGCTTCCTTCTTTCTCTCTACCTTTCCACTTATGAGAGAATACATGCGGAATTTATTCCTCTGTGCTTTGCTTATTTCACTCAACATAAGTTTCTCCAGGCTCATCCATGTTGCTGAAAATGGGAGAATTTCAATTTTTATTATGTCAGAGTAGTATTCCATGGTGTATATGTTCTATGGTGTATATATAACACTGTTTCTTATCCAATCATCCATCAATAGTCATTTAGGTTTGTTCCATAACTTGGCTCTTGTAAACAGAAGTATAAATCCAGTATGGTGACATTGTTATTACCTGTCAGAACTGTCCAGTCCTCATGGGATAACAGCCACTTAAGCTTTCCCAAGAGATGGGACATGTGTGTAGGGGAGATAATGAACATGGGAGTGCAGGTATTACTTCGACATGATGATTTCCATTCCTCTGAGTATAATCCCAGAAGAGGGATTGATGGATTGTATGGAAGATCTATCTGTAGTTGTTTGAGGAACCTCCATACTGTTTTCCATACTGGTTGTACTAATTTACAGTCCCTGCAACAGTGCAGGAGCATTGCCTTCTCTCCAACCCTTGCCAGAATTTGTTATTCACCATCGTTATGATTATAGCCAGTCCAACTGGGGTCAGGTGGTATCTCGATGTAGTTTTAATTTCCATTTCCCTGATGACAAGTGATGTTGATCATTTTTTCATATACCTGTTGGCCATTTGCATGTCTTCTTTTGAAAAATGTCTCTTTACCTATTTTGCTCATTTTTAAACATGCTTATTTTTTATTTTACTGTGTGATTACTTGAGTTTCTTGTATATTGTGGATATTAATCTTTTGGCAGATGCGTAGTTACCAAAAATTTTCTCCCACTCTGTAGGTTGCTGTTTCACTCTGTTCATTGTACCCTTTGCTGTGCACAAGCTTTTGAGTTTGATATAGTCCAATTTATTTATTTATTTATTAAATTTATTTTTTTTTTTGCTGTTTGTGATTTTGACCTCATGTTCATAAAGTATGTGCACAGACTTAGTTCCTGAAGTGTTTCACCTATATTTTCCCTTACTAATGTTACAGCTCCAGTTTTATACTTGTCTTTAATAAATCTTGAGTTGATTTTAGTGTATGGTGAGAGATGCATATCTAGCTTCATTCTTTTGCATATGGATATGCAATTTTCCCAGCACCAACTGTTGAAGCAGCAGTCTTTTCCCCAATGTAGATTTTGTTTTCTTTCCCAATATCAGATGGCTGTAAGCCTGAAGGGTGATTTCTAGGTTTTAAATTCTGCTCCACTGGTCTGAGGGTCTGTTTTTCTCCAGTACCATGCTGTTTTTGTTACAATATCTTTGTAACATATTTTGATGTTGGGTAGTGTTATGCTTCCAGCTGTATTTTTTTTTACTCACAATTGCTTTATTTTGGGGGGGTCTTTTGTTGTTCCACATAAAAGGTAAGTCTGTTTTTTCCATTTCTGCAAAGAATGTCATTGGTATTTTGATGGGGATTGCATTGAATCTGTAGATAGCTTTGGGCAGTGTAGACATTTTCATAGTGTTAATTCTTCCAAGACAAGAACACAGGATATCTTTCCATCTTTTTGTGTCTTCTTTAATTTCTTTCAGAAGTGGTTGGAAGTTCTCATTGTAGAGATATTTCACCATCTTGGTTAAATTTATCCTTAGGTAGTTTTTTTTTTTTTCATGACTATTGTAAATGGGCTTACTTTCTTTATTTCTTTTTCTGTCAATTCATTATTTGTATATATAAATGCAGCTGAGTTAGGGACATTTATTTGCATCCTGCAATGTTACAGAAGTTATTATCTATCTCTTAGAGTTTTTTAACAGAGTTCTTGGGTTTTTCTATGTATAGTATCATATCATCTGCAAATAGGGACAGTTTGAATTCATCTTTTTCAAACTGGATTCCCTTTATTTCTTTCTCTTGCCTGATTGCTGTCACTAGTACTTCCACTACTGTATTAAATAGAAGTGGTGAGAGTGGGCATCCTTTTCTTGTTCCTGTTCTTAAGGGAAAGGCCCTCAGGTTTTCCCCATTGAGAATGATACTGGCACTGGGCTTTTATTGTGTTGAGATACTTTTCTTCTATACCTAATTTCTTCAGAGTCTTTATCAAGAACTGATGTTGAATTTTGTCAAATGCTTTTTCCGCATCTATTGAGATAATCATACGGTCTCTGCCCTTGAGTTTGTTAATGTGACATATCACATTTATTGACTTTTGTAGGTTGAACTATCCTTGAATCCCTGTGATTAATTCCACTTGATCTTGGTGAAGAATTTTTTTTAAAGTGTTGCTTTATTTTGATTGCTGTTCTGCTGAAGATTTTTGCATCTAGGTTCATCAAGGACATTGCCCTGTAATTTTCTTTTTGTGTGTGTCTCAATGTGGTCTGGGTATCAGAGTTATGTCAGCCTCATAGAATGAGTTTGGGAGATCAGCTTCTGTTTCAATTTTTTGGAATAGTTTGAGGAGAATTGGTGTTAACTCCTCTTTAAAGGTCTGATAGAATTCAGTTGTAAAGCCATCCAGACCTGAGCTTTTCTTTGTTGGAAGATTGCTCGTTACTACTTCAATCTCATTACTTGTTATTGTTCTGTCTGTGTTTTCTTTTTCTTTTCTTTTCTTTTTTTTGTCTCTCTTTCTGGTTCAGTCAGAGTAGTATGTATGTGTCTATGACCTTGTCCAAATTTTCCAGACATTTATATTTTCATTTTATAATAGTCCCTAATTATTCTTTGTATTTCTGTGGTATCACTTGTAATGCCTCACATTTCTTTTCTGATTTTGGTTATTTTGGCATTCTCTCTTCTTCTTTTTTTTCTTTGATTCTCTCTTCTTCTTCTTTTTTTTCTTTTCTTAGCCTCGCTAATGGTTTTTATATTTTATTTGTTTTCTTGAAAAGCCAACTTTTATTTTCTTGATCTTCTGTATTATTTTTGGGGCCTCTATTTCATTTAGCTCTGCTTTGATCTTAATTATTTCTTTCCATCTGCTACCTTTCAGTTTGGATTGTTGTTGTTTTTCAAGTTCTGTTATGTATAGTGTTAGGTCACTTATTTGAAGTATTTCCATTCTCTTGATGTTTACATTTATCACCAAAAGTTTGCCTCTTAGTACTGCTTTTGTCATATCCCATGGAATATGGTATGATTTATCCTTATTTTCATTAGTTGCAAGAAATTTTTTGATTTGCTGTTAAATTTCTTCTTGGGCTCATAGGTCATTCAGGAGCCTATGGTTTAGTCTCCATGTATTTCAATAGATTCCAGGGTTCGGTTTATTATTAGTTTCCAGTTTTACTCCATTGTGGTCTGAAAAGATACTTGGAATGATTTCAATTTTTAAAAATTTGCTGAGACTAGATTTGTGACCTAATATGTGGTCTATCCTGGAGAATGTACCATGAGCTGATGAGAAAAAAGTGTATCGGGTATCTGTTGGGTGAAATGTTCTGTATATATCTGCCATGTCCACTTGTTCTAAGGTCAGATTAAATCCTGTGTCTCTTTGTGGCCTTGAAGTCCTCTCCCATACTGTGAGAGGGGTGTTCAGATCACCCACTATTAATGTATTACTGTCTATTTCTTTCTTTCGGTTTGAGTGTTTGCTTAGTAGATCTTGGTGCTCCTGTATTGGGTGCATATATACTTATGATTGTTGTGCCTTCCTGCTGGATAGATCCTTTTATCATTATATAGGGGCCTTCTTTGTCTCTTTTTATGTTTTTTGGTTTAAAGTCTATTTTGTCCAATATAAGAATAGTTACTCCTGCTCATTTTTGGTTTCTATTTGCTTGGTGTATCTTTTTCCATTCCTTCACTTTTAGTATCTTTGTGTCTCTATAACTGAGGTTGGTCTCTTGAAGACAGCATATACTTGGGTCTAGGTTTTTAATCCAATCAGTCAATCGGTGTCTTTTGAATTGGGAGTAGAATCCATTCACATTTAGTGTAGTTATTGTCAGGTATTGCTTAATTCCTGTCATTTAATTGCTACTTGTTTAGGAGGGTTAAACATCTTTTGATCATTACGTCACCTTTTATTTCTCTTCTTGTATGTTAGTTGTAAATTTGTGATGGGACGATTCAGCTTTTCTCTTTCTTTTTGGCATTTTTGTTTTAACTGTGGATTTTGCTCTTTCTTGTGTATCTGTGATTGATATCACCATCATTCAGATTCCAGATGAATAACACCTTCAGAATTTCA
Source organism: Galeopterus variegatus (assembly GCF_000696425.1). NCBI lineage: Eukaryota > Metazoa > Chordata > Mammalia > Dermoptera > Cynocephalidae > Galeopterus > Galeopterus variegatus. Next base: position 12,403 of record NW_007741915.1, read on the forward strand.
TGGAAGGCTGTTTGTGTGGTGGTGAACTACCACAACTTTTGTTAGTTTGGGAAATGCACTATTTCTCCCTCATTTATGAAGAAGAGCCTTTCTGGGTAAAGAATTCTTTGTTTGCTATTTTTTTCTTTTAGCGTTTTGAATACGTCACTTCATTTTCTTCTGGTCTGTAGGATAGACTTCTTGATCAAGAAGTCTTCTGTTATTTTGATGGGGGTTCCCCTATAAGTGACCTGACAATTCTCTTGCTGCTTGAAGAATTCTCTCTTTGTTTTTGAGTTTTCATATTTAACTATAATGTATTTTGTGGAGGATATTTTTGAGTTGAATCTGTTTAGGAACCTTTGAGCTTCCTGGATCCAAAGGTCTCCATCTTGCCCTACACCTGGGAAGTTTTATGTTACTATTTTCTTGAGTAAGTTTTCAATACCTTTCCCTTTTTCCTTCCCTTCAGGAATACCCATGATTCAGATGTTAGAGTGCTTGAGGATGCCTGCTATCTCTCAGATTTTCCTCATTATTTTAATTACTTCTTCTTCTTTTTCTTCGGCGGTAGTGATTTCAAAAAGAACAGCTCCAAGCTCTGAAATTCTTTCTTCTGCTTGCTGTACCATGCTGCTGAAGTTCTCAGTTGTGTATTTTATTTCAGTGAGTAAATCTTTCATTTCTAGAAGTTCTGCTACACTCTTTTTTAATATATTAATCTCTTTGTAGATTTCCTCCTCCATATTCTGGATATTTTTTCTTGTTTCATTGTGTTCTCTGAGTCCTTCTTTATTTCTTCACCTTTTTCTATGATCATTGCTTGGCATTCTTTTTCAGACATTTCAACGATTCCCTGTTCCATGGAGTCTGACTTTGGGACATTACTGTATTCTATTGGTGGTGTCATTTCTTCTCGTCTGTTTGTACTTCTAGTATATTTTCATTGACATTTGGTCATTTGGTAGAAAGTTTACTTCTTCTATTAAACTGAGGTTGGCTGTACAGTGGCCCTGGTAGCTACTGTGGTGGTGAATTTTCTTTGCTTGGCAGTAGTTTTGGTGGTGGTTGTGTTAAATGAACTTGGGTCCTGTTCCAGAATCTGTGTTCATAGAATGAGACCCCAGCACTACACAGTTCTGCTGGTCACACCTCTGCCATTCTGACCCTGTGGGCTGGTGTTCCCCTCCAGGTCCAAGGGAGGGAGTAGGGGCTGCCTATAGCTGCACAATTCTGCTGCTGCTGAGGTCACCTCTGCAAGGGTCCAAATTATAATGTTTATATATACTTATTTTTCTTATCATATTTTGGATGTTTTATTATACAATAATGTACAGTGAAATGAATATGTGCTTTCTAAGGAAAAATGCTCCTCTGCATACTATCAAAAAAAGTTTAAGAGAAATGTATTTCAATGTAGCAAATAGATATTATCTCACACCTATTAAAGTGGCTACTATCAGAAAGAAAAATACAAGTGTTGGTGAGGATGTGGAGAAAAATGAACCCTTGTACACTGTGATTGGAATGTACACTGGTATAGCTACTATGGTAAGCAGTATGAGATTCCTCAAAATATTAATAATAGAACTCCCATATGACCCAGTAATCTCATTTGTGGATATATATCCAAAGGACATGAAATTAGTATCTTGAAGTGATCACTCCCCTTTCATGTTCATTTCAGCATTATTCACAAAAGGCAAGATACAGATTTAACCTAAATGTCTGTCAGGAGATGGAAGGGTAAATACAATCTTTTATATACAATCAAGGATACTTCAAAAAGTTTCAGGAAATATAGAATTAAAAGATAAGACGAATATTTCCAGGAACTTTTTGAAGACCATTGATACTGTGAAGTATTATTCCACATTACAGAAGAAAGAAGTCATGATCTATAAAAGAACATGACAAAACCAGAAGACATTGTGCTAGTGAAATAAGCCTGTCACAAAACCTGCAAGATTCCATTTCTATAAGAACAAATCCTTCAGTATCCCACTTATATGAGGTGTCTAAAATAGTCAAACCCTTAGAAGCACACAACAGAATGGTGGTTGCTAGGAGCTGGAGGTAGTGGAAAATGGAGAGATGTTGGTCAATGGGTACAAAGTTGCATTTATACAACAGAAACATGTTCTGGATACCTAAGTACAGCTACTGGACAGGATTTAACAAGAGATCATATGGGTAATATTGTATGTTAGTACATATCAAGTATTCTCATCTCAAGCAGGGATCTATGTGAGGTGATGATCCTTGAATTAGTTTCATTGTGGCACTCATTTCAGAGCATATACATATATCAAAATAAAAACTTCTACACCTTAATAATATACCATTTTTATCTTTCAATTATACCTCAATAGAGTGGGGGTGGGAAAAACACTGTAGGGTAAATACAATCTTTTATATACAATCAAGGATACTTCAAAAAGTTTCAGGAAATATAGAATTAAAAGATAAGACGAATATTTCCAGGAACTTTTTGAAGACCATTGATACTGTGAAGTATTATTCCACATTACAGAAGAAAGAAGTCATGATCTATAAAAGAACATGACAAAACCAGAAGACATTGTGCTAGTGAAATAAGCCTGTCACAAAACCTGCAAGATTCCATTTCTATAAGAACAAATCCTTCAGTATCCCACTTATATGAGGTGTCTAAAATAGTCAAACCCTTAGAAGCACACAACAGAATGGTGGTTGCTAGGAGCTGGAGGTAGTGGAAAATGGAGAGATGTTGGTCAATGGGTACAAAGTTGCATTTATACAACAGAAACATGTTCTGGATACCTAAGTACAGCTACTGGACAGGATTTAACAAGAGATCATATGGGTAATATTGTATGTTAGTACATATCAAGTATTCTCATCTCAAGCAGGGATCTATGTGAGGTGATGATCCTTGAATTAGTTTCATTGTGGCACTCATTTCAGAGCGTATACATATATCAAAATAAAAACTTCTACACCTTAATGATATACCATTCTTATCTTTCAATTATACCTCAAAAGAGTGGGGGTGGGAAAAACACTGTACCTAACTTAAGGACAACCAAAGCGTATGGGGAACCCAGTCCCCACTTAGCATTGATTATTTGATGTTTATAAAGTACATTGGGATATATAAGAAGATCCAGGTTAAGCTCTTTATTTCATTCTTATGCTTCAGCACATTTAATATAAGAGCACTGCACTGATGATTGCAAATGGCTTTAAACCCTGTTGTCTGATTAGTTTTTGGAAATATTAATTTTCCCACTTTATCCATAGTGTGCAAAGAAAGTTGAAATTGGTATAATGACACCTAACCCTCTTTATTTACCAGCAAATAGTCTTTCATTCGTGGTATTCCTTGAGCTCTTAAATAAGAAAAAAAAAATCTGTTCATAAACACGAAAACTGGCCAACCATACAGTTTATCAAAATAAAATTGATTGAGATATGTTTTTCTAATTGGATTTGGGAAGCAATTAAATTTTGATACTTTATCCTACTGATGTTATAATGTGTTGGGCAATCTCATTTTTACTACTGAGAAATTGTACTGTGAAAGCCTTTGGTAATTTATTTAGAAATGCTCCATTTTGAAATAGGATAATACACTTTTAATCGGTAATTTCATATAGGGTACTTTAGCACCATCAGAAAACATGTGCAATTGTATGTAGGGATGTATTTGTTGGCAGGGTATCCATACTGAGAAATTAGAAGGCATCAAATGTTGTACAATAGTGGAGGACCTAAACAAGTTTTAGGGTTTTAGCTATATGGCCTATTTTGCCCCATTAGCTGCAATGAAATGATATCTCAGTGGGGTTTGATTTATATTTCCTTAATGATTAGTGATGTCCAGCATTTTTTCATGTGCCTGTTGGAAACAGTATGGAAGTTTCTCTAGAAAGTACAGAGAGAACTACAATACCGTCCAGTAATCCCACTTCTGGGCAATCACCCAGAAGAATGGACATAACCATGTCAAAGGGACACCGGCACTACCATGTTTATCGCAACTCTATTTACAACTGAGAGTCAACTGGATAAGGAAAATATGCTATACATTCAAAATGTAATACTACTCAACCATATAAAGAAAAAGTCATTTCTACCATTCACAACACCATAGTTGAGCTTGGAGAAATTTATGTTAAATAAAAAATCCAGGCACAAATGGAAATACCATGTCCTCACTCATAAGTGGAAGCTAAAGAAAAAAACAGGAAGACCACGATAAAATTTTGAACTCTCAGAAGGAGAGAACAGACATATAATTACTATAAGTAGGAAAGGGAGAGAGGGTTTTGGAGTAATAAGGTAAGGGACACAAAGTGTAATTATGATTTGTAATGATGAACATACTCATAATATTGATTGGATCATCACATACTGTATACAAATACTGATAGTCAACTCTGTACACCATACATATGTATAATCAATTAAGTCTAAATTACAAAAAATAAATAAATAGAAAAAAGTCAGAGTGTATTTTTAAACCTGCAATTTTAAGTTCAGATTCCACCGACCTTGGTTATTACTTCCAGGTGAGCAGACCAGACACAAAACAATGAGAAGCACAGTTCATGGCTAAACTGTGAGTGAGGTCTGCATACACACACCATGGACACAGAATAGAACTTGAACATTAAGATAATAATACTTAAGATGCCTAAGAGAGGGCTAAATTGAGACTGAGCATATTATCAAGGAAGAATTTAGGCTAACAGTGATGACAGTAGATGGTGTTATTATCCTAGTTAGTAGATGCCCTTAGGCAGTACTGGCTGGGAGGGGGCAAAGGGGATCTGGGAACTAGTGATATTCTACTTTTATGATCTGAGTGCTGGTTACATGGTGTTGTCCACTGTGAAAATTCATAAATGGAATAACTTTCTGTATATTTCTTGTAATTTAAAATAAGACTATGAAAATATTAGTAGTTATCTTTGAAGGAGTCGATGCCTAATCCTGAAACTAGGACCTAGCCTGGACAAACACACTAAAGAAAAACTTCAAATTGTATTGATAAAAGTGATGAAACCATGACACGCAGGAGGGTAGAGAAAGAAGGTGTAGAGCCACCCAAGAGGCATTGCTCATTTGCTAAGAAGGAATGTCAGTTCCAGAAATAAAATGGAACTGAAAAGGAAAGACAGTTCCTAAATAATGGAAGATAATTTCAAAGGTGAAGATTGTCTGAACTGCACGACCTAAACTGCACCCAGCTCTAAAAACATACTTATTGTTATCAAAGCAATAGACTTTACACTGTATGAAAGTTTATCTAAGGATAAAGCACAAGTTTTAAGACTTCATGGAGAAAGATGAGTTTGTTCAAAGGAAAACATCTTTCTGGTGTTAGATATCTCATTTGAATTGCATAAAGCTGGATAATAGTGGAAAAGTAAACCAGTGAATGAGTAAGATCAAAGCTTATGAATCCTAAGGTAAGTGAGGTTAGATTTCATCAGCCATGGTGGGGACAAAAGGTGTGCAAGGATTGAAACTACCTACGCCTTGCATGATATCAACAATGATGTTCATTGAACAAAGAATGAACTAGAAAAGAGGTTACAAAATAGGAGAAGAAAGATAAAAAAACAGGAAAAATGATGTTTTCAAAAAAGTTTGCAAACTAAATATATTTAAAGAAAATGGACCCCGATAGACTGGGAAAGTGTCATGCCATTTCTGATGAGAATTATTGAAATTAAAAGATATTTTTATTTGGAATTATAGCAGATTTGATGTAAGGACCTATATTAGCATAATATTGATAAGGGGGTCATTATGGTTGGATTTATGCAGTCATTGAGAGACACACTGCTGCA
>NW_007741915.1:19150-21638 GCF_000696425.1 Galeopterus variegatus
GGTTCCCGCTCACTGGCTGAGCGAGGTGCGGGCGCAGCACCGAGGTTTGCAATCCCGTTGCGGGTCCCAGGGCCGGTTCGGGCGCGACACTGAGGGTTGCGATCCGTTGCCGGACACGAAAAAAAAAAAAAAAAAAAAAAGACTTCATGGAGAAAGATGAGTTTGTTCAAAGGAAAACATCATTCTGGTGTTGGATATCTCATTTTAATTGCATAAAGCTGGATATTAGTGGAAAAGTGAACCAGTGAATGAGTAAGATCAAAGCTTATGAATCCTAAGGGGAGTGAGGTTAGATTTCATCAGCCATGGTGGGGACAAAAGGTGTGCAAGGATTGAAACTACCTACCCCTTGCATGATATCACCAATAATGTTCATTGAACAAAGAATGAACTAGAAAAGAGGTTACAAAATAGGAGAAGAAAGATAAAAAAACAGGAAAAATGATGTTTTCAAAAAAGTTTGCAAACTAAATATATTTAAAGAAAATGGACCCTGATAGACTGGGAAAGTGTCATGCCATTTCTGATGAGAATTATTGAAATTAAAAGATATTTTTATTTGGAATTATAGCAGATTTGATGTAAGGACCTATATTAGCATAATATTGATAAGGGGGTCATTATGGTTGGATTTATGCAGTCATTGAGAGACACACTGCTGCATTTTATTCTACATTACTAGGTGAAAGGCCTGGAATTCCCACTTCTCTGAATCAGCCCTATTTTTATAGCCTTTATTATATGTACATTTACTTATCCTATTTCATGAAATTCTCTATAATCTCACCAATTATTTCGTTTCATCTCTTTAAGTCACCAGGGCACTTGTAATAATGAAAATAGTCACTGAAATAAGAATGTGGGCAATATGCATTAGTTAAATGAATAAAAGATTTTTAGGGCAGCACAATTTAATACACATATAATGCATTTCAAACGTAATTTTATTTTTACATTAAATCTTATTTTATTTTGTCAGTATACAATGTGGTTGATTATTATGGCCCATTACCAAAAGCTCCCTCTCTCCTTGATCTCCCCCTCCCTCCCAACAACCTCCTATCTGTTCAATTGTCATATCAAATTCAAGGAATGGTAATTGTTGTGCCTTCTTCCCTCACCCCAGTTTATTTGTGTATTTATTTATTTATAGCTCCTACAAATACTGAGTACATGTGATAATTCTCTTTTGGTGCCTGACTTGTTTCACTTAATATAATTCTCTCTAGGTCAATCTATGTTGTTGCAAATGGCAGCATTTCATTCTTTTTATAGCAGAGTAGTATTCCATTGTGTAGATATACCACATAATCCATATCAAATCATCTGATGATGGACATTTGGGCTGGTTACAAGAAAACTTCTTAAAGAAAACAGGAGAAACACTTCAGGAAGTAAAACTGGGCACAGACTTCCTGAACATGACCCCTAAAACATGGCCAACCAAAAGAAAAATAAATAAATGGGATTATATCAAACTAAAAAGATTCTGCACAGCAAAAGTAACAATTAACATAGGTAAAAGACAAACAACAGAGTGGGAGAAAATATTTGCAAGATACACATCTGACAAAGGATTAATTTCCAGACTATTCAAATGTAATTTTAAATTTTCTGGTAGCTGTGATAAAAAGAGCAAAACAAGCAGATGGAGAAGAACTCATGGAACTGAAGGCATCATTCAATGAAACAAGAAACACAATTAAGAGCTTAAGCAGCAGCAAGAGCAAGCAGAATAAAGAATTTCTCATCTTGAAGAAAATCTATTTGAAGTAACTCAAGCAGAAAAAAAAAAAAAACAGAATATTTTGTTAAATGAAGAAAATCTAACAGAGATAGTAGACAACCTTAATTGCACAAATATCCGAAACATGGGCAGTACAGAAAGAAGGAGAAAGAAAACAACATTGAGAACATATTTGATTAAATAATACCAGAAAACTACCCAGGTATAGGCAGAGACACAGGCCTTAAAATTTAGGAAGTTTAAGGATCCATAGATAGATTCCATCCAAAAAGGCCATCTCCAAGGCACATTAGAATCAAACNATTAGAATCAAACTGGCAAAACTGAAAGACAAATGGGGAATCCCAAAAACAGCAAGGGAAAAGCAGCAAGTCCCCATCAGACTAACAGCTGGTTTTTTAAGAAGATAACCAAAATAGACAAACTGCTAATAGCGCTAACTAAAAAAGAAGAGAGTAGGCCCAAATAACAACAATTAGAAATTAAAAAGGAGACCTGACAAACAATACCACAGGAATGGAAAGAATCATTAGAGACTACTAAAAACTAATCAGGCACAAATTTAAAAACCTAAAGGAAATGGATAAATTTCTGGACAAATGCAAATGACCCAGACTGAATCCAGAAGAAACAGAAAATCTAATCTGACTGATAATATACAAGTCTGAAGAATTAATCAGGATTCTCCCAACAAGAAAACCCCAAAACTGAATGGCTTAACTGGCTGAATTTTACCAAATC
>NW_007741915.1:22716-23535 GCF_000696425.1 Galeopterus variegatus
ACAGGCAACAAAAGGAAAAATAAACAAATAGGATTATAGCAAACTACAAAGCTTCTGCACAGCAAAAGAAACAATTAACAGAGTAAAAAGTCAACCTACAGAGTGGAGAAAATATTGGCAATCTATGCATCTGACAAAGGATTAATATCCAGAATATACAAGGAATTCAAAAACTTAACAGAAAGAAAACAAATAACCCTATTAACAAATGTTCAATGGAGCTGAATAGGTATTTCTCGAAGGAAGATATACGAATGGTCCACAGACACATGTNGACTAGGCAACAAGAATGTACATTGGGGAAGATAGCCTCTTTAGAACATGGTGCTGGAAAAGCTGGACATCCATATGGAGAAGAAGGAAAATTACCTGTACCTCTCGTCATATAACAAAATTAATTCAAAGTGGGTTACCGACTTAAACATAAGACCTGAAAGTATAAAACTTCTGAAAGAAAATATAGGGGAAACACTTCAGAAAGTAGAACTGGGCAAAGACTTTATGAATATCATCCCTAAGCACAGGCAACAAAAGGAAAAATAAACAAATAGGATTATAGCAAACTACAAAGCTTCTGGACAGCAAAAGAAACAATTAACAGAGTAAAAAGTCAACCTACAGAGTGGAGAAAATATTTTCAAACTATCCATCTGACCAAGGATTTATATCCAGAATATACAAGGAATTCAAAAACTTAACAGAATGAAAACAAACAACCCTATTAACAAATGCTCAATGGAGCTGAATAGGTATTTCTTGAAGGAAGATATACGAATGGTCCACAGACACATGTCAAAATGCTCAACATCCCTCAGCATC
>NW_007741916.1:0-1639 GCF_000696425.1 Galeopterus variegatus
CTTGGCACTAGCAGTGTGCCTGGTTGTGGGGTGTGTCTGGTCCCTGGCTCCAAGCCTCAGGCGTGGTGTGCCTGTTTGTGGGATGGGGGTCCAGTCCCCTTCTACATGCCCTAGGCCACCAGGTGGGCCCTGAAGCCCTGGAAATGTACCTGGCTGTGGGAGGAGGGGTCCAGTCCCCAGCTCCTTGCCTTGGGTCACTGGATGGGCCCCGATGTGCTGGTATGGTGAGCCTGGTTGTGGGAGGTGGGGGCCTTTTCCATGCCCCAGGTCACCAAGCGGGCCCTGAGGAACTGTCATGGTATGCCTGGATGTGGGGTCTGGTCCCTGGCTCCAAGCCTCCAGTTCCCAGGGAGGCCTCAAGTCTCTGGTGGTGTGCCTGGGCCGGAACTAAATTTTTGCCCTTTGCTTACTTCTAAAATGGGGAACTTCCTGTGGGAACCAGTACTTGAGCTGTGTGGTTGAGCTAAATTGTTATTTTGCTGCTGTTTCCCTAGGGAAGGCTTTTTGTGTGGCTCAGGGTTTAATGATTGACCTTATAGGTATTTTCAGCTCTCCAGAGACCCAGTGGATCTGCGTTGTGTAGAAACTCTGATCTGGGTCTGAGTTTTTTCATCAAATGGCACCCCATGCAATTCTGCATTCCTAACCAGTCTCCTCTGAGTGGTCCTGCACTGATTGGGAGGCAGGTCAGCTGTCCTTGCTGTGTCCCAGTGTTCTCCTGGTGGGCCCATCTCCCCCACCACGCATGCTCCAAACACTTCCTATGGGATGGGCCCTGTGATGTTCCCTTGTGATGACTCATTGGCATCTGAGTGGCTCCTTTTGTTCAGTTGTTCTGGCTCCTTCCTCCTGTGTGGGTCCACAGGAACCCTGTTAATGGTCTTGTTGTCCTGGTGGCCATCAAGGCGCTCTTCTGCCCTGCTGCCTCCAAGTAACCCCATCTGAAGGGCACAGCTGCGGCTTCTGCTGGCTCCTGCTCCATGCGCTCAGCAGCTCCAGCATTAAAGCGGCTGCAGCCTGAAACACTCCTAGCAGCTTTTTCTTTCTCTCATCATAGTTTCTCCCACCTTCATGAACTCCGTAGGCCTCTCCTCCTCTTCCCCTGTGTTCCAGTGGCCCCAGCTTGGCTGATGCTACATTTTTATAGCTGTAAATTGGTTAATTTGTGGGAGAAAGTGATGCTGGGGACCATCTATTCCACCATCTTGACCGGAACTCCCTCTTTCCATTTATTTGTATCCTCTTCAATTTTTCTTTTTTTTTTTTTACCAATGTTTTATAGTTTTCATTGTACAGGTCTTTCTCCTCCTTTGTTAAATTTACTCTTAGGTATTTTGGTTTTTTGGTAGCTACCGTTTCATTTATTAGTTCTAGTAGTTTTTTGGTGGAATCTTTAGGGTTTTCTATGTATAGGATCGTGTCATCTGCAAATAGGAATAGATTGACTTCTTCCTTTCCTATTTAGATGTCCTTTATTGCTTTCTCTTGCCTTATTAAGCAAGTTTTAATAATTCTGAACTCTTCTCCTTCTACCCCGAGCCCTATGAGCAATACCTGCTTCCTGAAGTTGCTATCTCCATGGTACCTCAGAATTCTCTTTTTATCCTTTCATTTGTCAGTTTATAAATCTTTATATTCA
>NW_007741916.1:2495-3282 GCF_000696425.1 Galeopterus variegatus
GGGTGATGACCTACCACACTCATGTGCAAGATTGGCTCTGGTTTTTATAAATTATTAAAGTTTGTGAATTTTTCATAGATCCTATTTTTATTTACTTTATTTAATCAACATTTATTTTTGAAAGAAAAAACTCTGTCACTAAACAAATGTATGAACATATTAAGAATGATCAGTACAGAAGCATTTAGAATAAAGAAGTGAAAAGGTCTTCCTTCTTAAGGCCAATGCTCCCAACATTGGGCATCTGTCATGTGCCTTACTGTGCACTCATTATCTCCTTGAATTCTCTAACAGCCTTGTGAGACAGACACTGTTAGCCCCATTTTATAGATGTGTGAACTGACACTCAAAGACTTGTCTAACTCAATCTAACCATAGATCCATGCCTATTTTCCTGGCTCTCTTCCAGTTTATGACTGTTGTCATAGGGACATTATTATAAGATCACCTTTTACTCATAAATATCCTGATTGGATAATAAATTATATTGTCACCTCACCTGACTAGTGAGTAAAAGAGTTGGGAATTGAGCTTAGTCAAACCCTATTTTTTTTAATGTAATTTTATTAATATTATTTTTTACATTCCAGGATGTTGTTGCACAGCAGTTGGGAGGGAGGGGGAGAGGGGAAGGAAATGGGATGGAGGAAGGAGGAAGGAGGAGGGGCAGGAATGAGCCCTGTGGCACCCCCCTCATTCCCACAGGAGAGACTGGGGAGCTTCCAGCAGTGCCTTGGTCATTGCTGGGCTGGGTGCAGATGTTGGGGGTGTGTGGCAAAAGCCCTCA
>NW_007741916.1:3752-23532 GCF_000696425.1 Galeopterus variegatus
CAGTGCCTTGGTCATTGCTGGGCTGGGTGCAGATGTTGGGGGTGTGTGGCAAAAGCCCTCACCCCCCACCACCCCAGCTCGGGAATCCAGGGCCCTTCTTGCTGTGGCTTGGTGGTCATTGATTGGCTAGTTGCATCTGTCAGGGGGGCATGGTTGAGGCCCAAGGCCCCCCCACCACCCCAGGCTTGGGAGAACCCAGGGTGAGTCCTGTGGCAGCTCAGTAGTTGCTGCTGGCTGGCTGCAGGTATTGGGGGGGTGTGGCTGAGGCCCTTGGCCCCGACTACCCTGGCTTGGGAGGCCCAGGGCGCTTCCTGTGGCAGTTTGGTGGTTGCCGCTGGGCTGGCTGTGTGCTTTGGGGGGTGTGGCCAAGGCCCTCGTCCCCCACCCTTGGGATTGGTTTCTGGTGTTGGGAGGCCTTGCTGAGACCCCTGGCCCTCCCCTATTTCTGGCTTTGTAGCCCAGGGGACTTCCAGTTGTTCTAGGTGTTATAGGTGTTCTTTGGAGAAATGAGACCTTTACTAGTTAATATGAAACTTTGTCTCTGGTTGCGGGTACTTTGTTTTTCCTTTCATTTCTGTGTTAGATTATTTGCTGTTCCCACTATTTAATCTCTGAGCAGGAACTAATCTGTTGTCCTTTGCTTACTTCTAAAATGGGGGAACTTCCTGTGGGGACCAGTTCTTGAGCTCTGTGGTTGAGCTAAATTGCTGCTTTGCTGCTGATTCCCTTGGGAAGGCTTTTTCTGCAGTCCAGGTTACAGTCATTGACCTTACAGATACTTCTGGTTTTTGAGAGATCCGGTGCGCCTGGGTTGTGCAGAAACTCTGGTCTGGGCCTGAGTCTTTTCAGCAAACTGCACCTCATACAATTCTTTTTTCCTGACCAGTCTCCTCTCAGTGGTCCTTCACTGATTGGGGGTCAGATCAGCTGTTCTTGGCTGTGCCCCAGTGTTCCCCCGGTGGGCCTTTCTCCCCGACTGCCGCAATTCTTTTTTCCTGACCAGTCTCCTCTCAGTGGTCCTTCACTGATTGGGGGGCAGATCAGCTGTTCTTGGCTGTGCCCCAGTGTTCCCCCGGTGGGCCTTTCTCCCCGACTGCCTGTGCTTCAAACACTTCCCATGGGACAGGCTATGCACAGGTCACTTGCAATGACTCTCTGGCCTCTGAGTGACTCCTTTTTTTCAGTTGTTGTGGCTCCTCGCTCGTATGTGGGTCCATGGGAACCATATTAATTGCCTTGCTGTCCTGGGGGCCACCAGGGCCCTCTTCTCCCCTGCCGCCTCCAAGCACCTTCATCTGAAGGGCACAGCTGTGGCTTTTGCCGGCTCCTGCTCTGTGCAGTCAGCAGTTCCAGCGTGGAAGCAGCTGGGGCTCGAAATGGTTAGACCAGTTCTTTCTTTCTCTCATCATGGCTTCTCCCACCTTCATGCACTCCGTAGGTCTCTCCTGCTCTTCCCCTGAGCTCCAGCAGCCCCAGCTTGGCTGTCATTACTTTTTAATAGTTGTAAATTGGTTGATTGGTGGGAGAGCGTGACACTGGGGACCATCTATTCTGCCATCTTGACCAGAAACCCACTAAACCTTATTTGCCACTCACTAGTTCACATTGCCTCAGAACCTTCCAAGTCGGTTAGTGCTGGATTTCACAGCTCAAGAAACACCCATGAATAAAACGAGGATGGGTATTCCTGGTATCAGCCTAAACTTCTCAGAAGACTTCATAGAAGTAAAAGCTTTCTCAGACTATTATTTCTTGATATACAAATAACTGTAGAAGAAACATTAATTAATAGAAAGCAAAACTCAGACTGGCTTAAGTAGAAAAGGAGAATTAGTGTCTCATATATTTGGAAGTCCAGAGGTTGAGTGAGTCTCAGTATTGGTTGATCTAGTTCAGTGATTTCACTAATGACCAAGTTTTAGTATTTTTTCTTCCCTCTTTTACTCTATTTCCAGTTCTAGCTTTATTCCATGACTGACTTTCTCTGTGGTTGTATGGTCACTGCCAGCAGTCATCAAGGTGATGTGTTTCTACTTTCATGTCTAGATGAAGAGAAGGTACCTCTTCCCCCACCAGTGAACAAAAGCCTTGTTCTGTGCATTGTTTTAACTAAACTGGAAAAATCATGGTGAATAAGTGGATTGGTTAGAGTTGGATTACTGACTATTCCTAAACCGATTTTTATGGCAAAGTTGATGTGAGGCTGGGGTGGGATTATTCTGATTGGCACTCTAATCAGGGCTCACTCGTTTCTGGGACTGAAGGTGACATTCATGGCCCCACTGAGCCCATAAGCCATACGAGGAAGAGGTAAAGATTTTTAGAAAGGGGGAAGTGAGTACTGAGTAGGTTACCAGCGACTGTCCTTTGGCCATCCAGCCCCCATACAAACCCTTCTTTACATCCATACTCTTGGAAGCATTGATGTTTTCCCAGTAGACACAACCCAGTGATTTAGTGCTTTAGATTCAAGTTTTGATTCTCTGGGTGATGTGGGGTCCTCTTCATCATGTTTGGGTGAAACTCCTTACAGTTTAGGGAATTTTGGTAATAACATGTTATCCATCTATAACACAACCCATATAAAGTGATGAAGAACGAACAAGATAACTTGCATAAAAAAAAATTCATTTTTTTATTTGGAAGAGAGAAGAATGGGAAACAACATGAAATAGTCATTAGTCCGTGACAATATCATTCCTGTTGGACAGAAATGGTGAGGACTGCATTCCAGTAGTGAATTCTTTGGATGGTCATGCTGGCTGCCCAGGGTTTTCTCTTTGGGATACCATGAATTGTCCTCTATTTTCCTTGGCTCCATCTGAGAGGCAGTGTGTTATTGGGGTTAAAAGTAAAAGCTTTGGAGTCGCAATGCCTGGGTTTCAATACTTTGCTATGCTACTTTTTAACTGTATGACTTTGGGCAAATTTCTTAAACTCTTGTGCTTCAGTCTCCTCAGATATAAAATTGGAATAATAATAGTACTTGCCTGTTAGGATTAGTAAGCATGTAAGGGGGGAATAAATGCATGCAAAATGCTTAGGGCATTGCTGAACACATATCAAGTGCTCAGTAAATGTTAGTTATGATTATTTTAGGTAGGCATTGAAGAGGATAATATTTCTGGGGGTTTCTTTGGAAAGAGAGCTTCCTTTAATATTTAATAGGCTTCTGGCATAATTAATTCTGGTCAATTTCATAGTCAGGTATCTGTTCATAGTCAGAGATCAGATTCACAGACCTTGAGCGTGAAAGTAAATTTTTTGAGCCTAAGTATCAGTCTATGTAGAACTGGCCACAATTCCCACCCTACTTGTGCAGACACAAAAGTATTGTAGATCATCTCCCTAATGCGTATAACTAGATAGATCTTATTTCCTTGTCTTTTCTTGAACCAGACTTTCCACTAGGAATACCAATTGTGAGCCATGTACGTGGTGAATATTTGCTGGAAAGTGATATCAACCACTGAGGAAAGTTGGAAGGGTAAGTCAGAAGCCATCAGTACTCAACCAGTCTTCCCATTGAGTTTGGTGTCATTTTTACTGACTGTATGATTGTGGGCTTTATGTCACCTTTATTTTTCCTTACCCAGGCTGATAGGAGCAGTTTATATGCCTCATGACAATGTCAACCACCAGTGAAATGGACCCCTGTACTGTTTAAGGCATTGCACCAGGCATCATCCCTTCCATGGCCATTACTCCAACACCAGCTGAAGTTTGAGCTGCTCTATAAGACTTTTATAAAGGTCTATTGGAGAAAATATGAAGACAGTCCAGGCATTTATAGAAAGGCTTTATTTTGTACCCATTTTCATACATCATCCAGATGAACCATGAATTCTACTTCCCCAATTTTCATATAAAACTACATACACCGCACTGTACATGTAAAACAAATTTGGAAAGGAGCCTCAAGCTGGCCTCTGAAATTGTGTAAGCAATTATCACATTTTTGTGCGCAAATGCAGTAATTATATGTGTAATTTGGCAGCTGGGTTTGAAAATTTGGCCTTAAATGGAATATAGACAGGAAAAATAAATGTTGGAAAATGCCAATATTTTATAAAGATTTTGAATCAAATAATGGTGGAATTATTGCAAGCCATCTTAATTTTTAATTATAATGATCATTACACAATATACAATAATTTTTTTTGAAGAAAAGAACTATAGATCAATTGCCCATCATTTTTGTCAGGAAAAAAATGCCTCATTTCTTGGGGATGATAATTGTATTTTTCAGAGGTTATGGTACATATTTCAAAGGCTTTTTTCTTATAAAGAAAAGATAGTGATTGCCTAGTGGTTCAAGTTCTATGACATATTCTACCATGGGAAGAATAGAACCCTTTGTACTGATTACTTTAGAGGAAAAGTAGTATTAACTCTGTGCTTATATTTGAGCTAGTAATCTTAAATTGGTTAAAGCTTTCTTATAAGCATTTAAACTTTGGAATATAATATTATAGCCTAAATGAAGAGTAATTTAGATTTCTTTGATCTAGATTTAAATTGAACTTACATAGTAAAATCGTAGTTTTTATACTGCCATCAAGATTGACTCTAATGCATGTGCTTTTTCATGTGGTTATGAGGGTTAGTGACTTAGATTTAATATAAGGATGGTCCTGGAGCAGTGTTATTTTCTGTTAGCAGAATAATATGGAAGTTAGTTGTGCAGACTCTGTGGCCAGCCAGCTTGACTTCCAGTCCTGGCTCTACCACTCTACCAGCTCTTTCTGCACCTCAGTTTCCTCATCTGGTAAAATGGGAGTGGTAATATGCCCACCAAGTAGAGCTTTTGTCAAGACTGAATGAGATAATCATTTAAAGCACTTTGTACAGTGTCTGGCATTGGTAAACCCTCAAACATGGTAACCATTTAAAAAAAATCATCATTTGCTTCCTAGTGTTGAACCCCCAGTCATGAATAAGTGAGCAGGAGAGATTATCCAACTCGTAAATGCAATGTGAGGGGAAGAGGAAGTCAATGAGGGACCCAAGTATATGGAAAGTCCATAGGAAATTCAGGTTCTCCAAGACAAGGTAATGTCTCCCAACAGAGTGATGAAGGAAGCAGGCGGTGGGCGCCGAGCTCAATTGTGGGACTTCATCTTGACTCTGTAGCTAACTTAGAGTCTTCCAGAGCTGTGCTAACCTAAGGGATAAAGGAAGGTTAAGAAAGTCTCTCTCTCAAGGAGCCTGTAATCTATAAAAGAAATTAAATAAGTACCTGAATGATATAATGCATGATGCAATGCAGTTAGTGCGAAATACGGGGAAAATGAACAAATAATGCTGTGAGCATTAAAAAGAAAATAAAAGGGAGAATATGTAGGTAGTTTTTTTCTTTTCTTTTAAGATCATGCAAATCTTCTTTGAATAGCTAGCTTTGAGTCAGGCATTGAAGGTTGTAGAGATTTTGGTTAAACAGACATGTTAAGCAGACATGCTGGGGAGGAATTCCAGGTGAAGAAAAGAGCATACATACACAATGAGGAGAGAAGGGAAGGACACACCCAAGAATACCTGGGGCATCTGGCTTGGTGGGGAGTCATGGAAACAGGCCATAAAGAGAGGCTTGGCTGTATATGGAGAGCCTCTGAATGATATGGTGAGAAGGTTGCCTTTAATTTATCCAAGAATACCTAGGGCATCTGGCTTGGTGGGGAGTCATGGAAACAGGCCATAAAAAGAGGCTTGGCTGTATATGGAGAGCCTCTGAATGATATGGTGAGAAGGTTGCCTTTAATTTAGTAAGTGACAGGCAGCTTTTAAAGAGGAACGTGTTGATCAGATCTGCACTTTAGGGCACTATGTTTCAAACTTTATTATGCCTCAAAGAATCACTTCAAGATCTTGTTAAAACCCATATGCTTGTTCCCCACTTCCAGATATTCTGATCCTGTAGGTCTGGGGTAGAGCCTCAGAATTTGAATTTCCAATAGTCTCACTTATCACACTGGTGCTGTGGGTTCACAGAATACACTGTGAGTAGCACTGCCTTAGGGCACATGGCTTTCCAAAATTTTCTGTTTGTATGTCACTATTAGTAAAATAATTTTTGAGTGTACACCCTCACTATCTATATATATTTATTTGAAAATTAGAGACAAACTGCCATGTCAATATCTGCTCTGTATATCATAAAACCTATACCAATTTTAACTCTAAAAGTCTGAGCTAATGATGAAATAAACAATCATTGTTTTGTTTTTATTTTAATTATTAATGGTACAAAAATCTTTTGCTTACACTAAAATTATTATTGTATTTGAGTACGCATATCTAGCTTTGAAAATTTAAGTTTAAAAATTTGTGGTACAACCAGGTAAATGTGTTTCTTAATTCAGTTTTTTCAGTACTTTGTTGTAATGGTTTTTGCAACTGAAAAATATATCTTGTAAAGACACATAAATCCACATGGAAGAATTTTCTTACTGGCTGTTTTAACTAAATCTTTTTTTTTTTTTTTTTTTTTTTTTTTTTTTTTGTCTTTTTTCGTGACCGGCAACGGGATCGCAACCCTCGGTGTTGCCCCCGCGCCTCGCTCAGCCAGTGAGCAGGAACCGGTCTGTATGTGGGATCCGAACCCTCGGGCGGGAGCGCCGCCGCGCTTCCCAAGTGGCGCACTTATCCAGTGCGCCACCGGGCCGGCCCCTAACTAAATCTTATTCACCAATTATGAAAAGGCTTTCGTTAAAATTTGGCTAGTAGATTTCCATTTTCTCTGATGTCCGTCAGTAGTTCTTGCAAGCCAATGGGCAGTTTTACTGTTTATCATTGTTATCAAAATGGATTCAAATTCCAGTGAAGTCCTTTGTTTGAAGAGTTTTAAACTGGTTAAAAAATCCTGTTTCCGAGTTTTTAGAAGTTTCCAAGTTTTAGCATATGAGATTTTTAGAAAAATAGATGATGGATGCACTTATCTTGTTTTGGCATCCAAATCACGTAACAATGGAATCTTTTTACACATCTTTCCAAAATGCTCTGTCAGTGGCATAAGTTTCTTTAGAAGGGCACTTTTTATCCACTATTGAGAAAGGGACAGATTATACTTATTAATATTACTGTTATTTTAAAAAATACTTGAGAGGTAGCATGCTACAGGCAGCCTGCTTGTCATCACAGAAAAGGTTAGCATATTTGGAACACTTGTCTTTTTGTAAAATATGTTTTTAGCTCTTTTGAGTACTTGTCCATGAGAAAATCTTTGTGTTGTAGAAAATTTGTCCATGGTTACTCCCATCTCATTTTGTTCTAAGGAGTCGACTATATTTAAAAATTGTTTTAAATAAATAAAATGAACTAAATTGGCGACATCCTGCAGTATTTTGTGTACTTCTGGCTCTAACTCCTTAGCTGCAAATGCTTGCCTATGTATAGCAGGATGGACGAATGTTGTATGTGATTTGTGTCAGGAACTTTAGCCAAAATCCTTTAAAAATTTCGGTTAAAGGAGTCACTCCATGAATTACATAGCTTTATCATTAGAGAAGTTATTTACTGTTCAGAATATATCTTATCTACATATATTCCCTTTGCTGGTTTGAGAAAAAAATGCAGTTCTTCATGTATTTTGTTATTGATACACAACCTAGCAAAAAGCATATCAGAGACTTGGTAAAGAGAAATATTGGTACTTTCATTCAAATTATATACTAAATGTCATGACACTGTAATTTGTCTTAATTCTTGATTTTTTTCCCTCCAAAATTTTAAGAATGTTTTCCATGCATCTTATGAAAGTGGGTTCAAATCCCACTGAGATTCTTTGTTTGTAAGAGTTTTAAACTGGTTAAAAAAAATCACATCTTTGCTTATAATGGTGTCCATTTCTGTTTGTGCCATATTATTTCCCATGTATTATTTTGGAATGTTTTCCATGCATCTTATGAAAGTGGGTTCAAATCCCACTGAGATTCTTTGTTTGTAAGAGTTTTAAACTGGTTAAAAAAAATCCCATCTTTGCTTATAATGGTGTCCATTTCTGTTTGTGCCATATTATTTCCCATGTATTATTTTAGCATTCACCAAAACAAAAATTAGGATTTCTGTAATAGTATGTAGCCTTTTGATTTTTTTTCTGTTAAAAAGAAACTTTACATGTTTAAGTGAAATTTTGTAAAGTAATAAATTGAGTGTTGCCTAATTTAAAAATCTTTGAAAAAATAGCAGAGGCTTGTGTGTATTAGTTGCTTATTTTTAAAACATTTTGTTAATTTTGATTGCTTCATATTATCATTACCATTATTTTGAAGCATAATTCTATGAGGGGGTCTTCAAAAAGTTCATGGAAAGCTTTATCTTATCTTTAAATTCCATTTTTTCCATGACCTTTTTGAAGTATCCTCATATTTATGCATATCATAATAATTAACCAATATGTCAACACACAATATATACACAGGAAGAAGTCATTGTCAATGAAAATATAGATAAATCTATATTTTAGATGGTCTTCTGAATAATTTTGCATTTTTAAAAGTTAATTTCTTGTTATTGACATTATCTTATAATGTGCTAGATAAAGAGTTTGTACTAGGGGTAGAAATGTTACCTCTTCTATTTTCTTGTTCACTTGAGCTTGCAAAATTGATATTCTCTTCTATTCATGGTTTCGTTGCAGGAATCTTTAAGCCAGGTGTCCATTTTGCCAGGATTAATTTAGTTAAAACTCAGTTATACAGTCTGTGACCTCCCTTTTACTTGAATATCCTAGAATGCAATTCACTGAATGTGCAAGAGAAGTGAAGGGTCCTGATCATCTCAGTGTTTGTATACCTTGTATATCTTACACACCCTCAACATTTTTATGTACAGACCAAGTGAAGGTATTAGTATGAATCCATATATTAAATTTAATCAAGCTAAAATTATTTCTTATTTTTTAAGGTTATAATGAATATTATATATTTTTGCATTCCCAAGAAATCATCTTGCACATATCTTGGATGTGTGCACCTCCACTTTGTGGACGACTGCTCTGGGAGAATAACAGACAGGTGGTAGAAGTACAGACAGGTTAGAGGCAACAGAGAATGGAGGCTGCAATCAAGTTAAGAAACAAACACAGTTTTCCAGGAGCACTAAGGAAGTGAAAGACCTGTCTGATCTCAAGGAGCTTTAAATTACGCAAAGAGACAGAGATATTTTCATGAAGCAATTCCAGGACAGTTACAAAGCTATGAATCAATGGTTTGGGCTGGGCTGTACACTGAGGAGTACGAGGAAGGAAGTAGCCTTGCTTTCCCCATGGAATCCCTTCTCCTTGATGCATGAAATTGTGCCAGAGTGATTCATTTCTATTGACTAAGTCAGCTTTATTCAGGCAAATAACTCTGAGGAGAATATAGTAAGTTCCAAACACTTTAATATGAATGACTTTCAAGATATTTTTATATTTTTCAGGGTTTTTGTGAGGACTAAGTGCCTACCACAATGCCTGACAGATCATATGTGCTCAGCAATTAGTCATTGTTATTATTAATGACAGGATTAGCAGGAGGCGGTTGGATGTGGGGAGGGAACATCCTTGTGTGTATGTCTGAGGGTGTGTGTGGTGGAGTAAGGGCTGAAGACATGCTAAGTCTGTTTTAGGATATTATGCATTCTGTGAGAACGGGTCAAATGCATGAAGTGTATTCTAAGTATGTATGTGCCCTATCTAGGGGGATTGAAAAAACTGACTGGAATGCAAGGAGATAGTTATGTTAGCTGTGAGCCTAATTGGGGGAAGAGGGCTTTAAAAGGACCCAAACTTTGAGTTGAAAGATAATCAAAGCAGTTTGATGAAATTAAGGAGTGTGAGATACACAGGAAAATTTCCAGGTGGGAACACTGACATCAAAAGGCAGGTCATGCCTAAAAACCTGAACTTCTCCAGTTTCTTGTATTTTTTGAATGTAACATGGAGCTTAATTCCACACTTGCAGACTTCTCATGTATTCATTGTCTAAACACCTATTTATTAAATGCCTACTATGTGCCAGTCACTATTCTAGACACTGGGAGGCAGCAGTGAACAGAAGAAACAGTCACTGCTCTCATGTAGTTTACCTTCTACAAGGGGCGAGAGACATAAAGATAAGTGATAAACGAAGAAAAGAAATAACGTGGGATCAGGGTTTGGAGTAAAGCGTGAGTGTGTGCATGTATGCATATCTTAATTAGATTTCCTAGAACACAGAGCCTGAGATACAACTTACATCCTAATACTTTTGGAAGATGCAATCCCAGACAGCAGAAGTGAGGGAAAGGGAAACATAAAGCAGAGAGATCAGGAAAGCAAATAAAAAGTGGTGCACTTTTGAACTAGCCATAGTCTTAGAAGAAACAGCTGATTGCGTGGTCACTAAGGACATTTCCAGAGAGGCCCTATGGACATTTGTGCTTCAAAACTGTTGGAGGGAGGAAGGGAGAGGAGTTTATGTTGGTTTCTTTTCATCTCTTGCTTCTTACTAATCAAAGCTCACCTGACAGGGTGTTCCATTTCTGCTTTCTGTATCTGGTCTCTCTGGTTGCCTACTAGGGAGGCCAGAACTTTTATGCACCCAGCTGGGTTGGACCTGGATTCAGGAGCTTCAGAGGACTGGCCCTCTCTCCACAGGGAAAGCCAAGTCAGCCAGCAGAGGCAAGAGATGGTGGTGACGACCCGGGCATGCATCACAAGAACTGCAGGGCTTTCATTGCATTTGCTAGGGCTGCTCTGTGTGGGAAGTAGGGTGAATGGCCGGTGCCTCTGGACAGGTGGGACAGAAGAAACCTGAGGTGGCACATAAACTGGGTCCAGTACAGGAGCTTTTTTTTATATATGGTGGTCAGACCTCTCTGACGAATGGCCGGTGCCTCTGGACAGGTGGGACAGAAGAAACCTGAGGAGGCACATAAACTGGGTCCAGTACAGGAGCTTTTTTTTATATATGGTGGTCAGACCTCTCTGATAAGGTGCTATTTGAGCACAGATCTGAAGTGAGAGAGCCAACCACATGGATAACTTGCAGAAATTTATTCAGGCAGAGGGTACATCAAGTGCAAAGACCTTGAGGCAGGAAGAGAAGGTGAGAACATAGAGTATTTGAGGAGTGGGAAGGAAGCCCATAGAGTGGCTAAATTGTAATAGTTGAAGGGAAGGGTGGCAGGAGATGAAATCAGAAGGGTAGTGGTGATCTGGGCCATCATGGGCTTTCTAGGCCAAGGTAAAGTCTTTGGCTTTTACTCTTTGTGAGGTGAAAGCCACTGGAGAGCTTAAAGCAGAGGAGTGACATAACCTGACATGTTTTTAAAGGAATGTTCTGGCTTTTGGTAGAGAGTAGATTATACAGGGGTAAAGGAGGAAGCTAGGAGACCAGCTGGGAGACTCTTGGATCAGGCAGTGGCTGTTGAGGTGGTGAGACATTAAATTCTGGTTATATTAAGTTAGGGCTGCCAGGGTTTGCTAATGGTTGGATGTGGGGTGTGGAAAAAAAAGAGAAATCAAGGATAATTCCAAGAGTTTTGGCCTGAGCAATTGGAAGAAGAGAAATGAGTCTCCCTAAGGCCAAGCTCATTTCTTTTGCTAGGAACTTACCTATTTTTCCAATAAGAAACTGTCATTGAACAGGATCTTCCATTAGAAAGTATTCTGAGTTGAACTCATCCATAATGCCTAATATGTTCAGCAAATAGGTATGTTTTAAATCCATTGGGTATAAGTAGATTGAAATTTAAAATTTCTATTACACATTAAGTCTAGTTATATTATCTCTGTCAAAGAAAAAGGCAGAAATTAGCCCTAAAAGTAACTGGTAGTGGTGTGTGTGTGTGTGTGTGTGTGTGTGTGTGTGTGTGTGTGTGTGTGTGTGTGTGTTGGGGGAGGGGCGGTTAAATATACTTATTTTTAGTAGCCCTGCAATGAAGGGCAGGCTGGAACTCCCCATGCCGTATTTTAGATTGCTTAAGATGTTGTCATGCGGTTTTCATTGTTATTGATGCTAAACACTCTAAGAATATTCCTGGCTCATGCAAAAGGTCCTGAAATATTTCAATGATTTATGAAACAAAAAAGCTTTCTAGATGTCTGCAAAACAACACTGATGGCTTCAGTGACTGCGGTGGTAAGCATTTATTACAGCACCTGGAACACAGTTACCTGGCTGCTTTTTGTTCCATTAACAAGTTGTGAAAAGTCTTGATGGAGCTTTTAGCTGTAAAACATCTTGGAGTGTAATCTGTTTTTGAGAAGATTAATTCCAACTGAAATAGAGAAGCAAATGATAAACAGCTTAAAGAACACGAGAGAAACAGATCGTGTTACAGTTGAGGACAGTAATATTGTTCCACACTTCAGAAAACTTAGCAGGTATCTGATAAGAAAAATCTGATAAGAAAAATGGGTTAAGCCATGTTTATTGGCTCAAATTAGGACATTTTTGCCAAAGTATGTTAAAGGTAAGGAAATAAATAGGACCTTTTTCAATAAAAAGAAAAAAAAAAGGAAAGATGTAGAAAATTGTATTTAAAAAACATTTTTGGTTCATACAATTATTTGGTTTTTAAAAAAATTTTAATTTATCTATATACAGTGTAGGTGATTTTCATGTCCCTTTACCAATTCCTCTTTCACCCTTCCCTCTCCCCTCTCCTCCCCATCAACATCATATCCGTTCACTTGTCTTAACAAGTTCAAGGAATTGTTGTGATCATACAACTATTCGAAGACTCCCCCCACCTCCTCAAAAAAACACAAAACCCTCTAAACTTAAATTAATTAATTCATTAATTAGTATTTCAACCTGTGCTTTCTGAACGGAGTGGGCTCAAGCCTGAATGAATCCTGGGTTGTAGCTAAGGAGGATACTGACAAGATCTAGTTGTTCTGCTTGGGACAGTCACAGATTTTAACTACAAAGAGAAACAATTTGATGAGTCCTTTGACTCTGGAGGGAGTATAGCTAGGCTGGAAGATTTTGCTTGCTGTGTATTATATCCTTAATAATAGAAGTCACAGCACATTGTTATCAGAAATGTCAGTAAGAAGGAAGCAACACATCTGTAACTCACTGCAGCTGAGCAGGAGAAACTGAACCAGGTTTCAATGCAGCTCAAGGCACACTCTGAATGATCAGCACATGTGAATACCCACTTTATGCCTTGTGGAAAGACACTCTTGATGACAAATAACACTCTTTGGAGTTTTAGACAGACAGGCAATGGAGAGGATATGCTACTTACCCAAAGGGTAGAGTAGCATATGACACTACCTCAAGGAGATGTTGCAGATGGAAATATTATCATTTCCAGAGGAATTTTTAGATACATTTACAGAAGTTTGAACGCTTCCAGAACATTCTAAAATCTTTGGACTTTCATTTCCTTCACTAGTCATCCTTTGAAAGTGACCCTAATGTGTCATTTGTGAAGCCTTCACATAATATCTTTTATGTTCTAATTTCAGGGAAACCTGATGTAATGAAGTAATCACAGAGTTTATTCATTTCGTTATTCAACATTTATTCAGCACCTATTCCTATTAGGTAGGAAATGACTAATAAGAAACGAAAGACATTTTTCTGTTATCTGGTAAATAATTATTTTTATGCTTCCCCAGGCTACATAAATCCTGGCTGAAATGGTGTGACATTAACAATAACAACACATATAAATACTTCTCTGGTTCTCCTCTCCTCTATAATTGCATGACCTCTATTTCTGGAACAGGGTCCTGCACTTACTGTTGGGGGTCCCACCTGGTTTCTGATGGGTACCACTTACAGACACTCTTTCTTACCCTGCTGCTCTGTCTTCCTTCTGCTCGGTCTCCATTCCTCTGACATTTCTCCGCCTCTGGGATCCCCCGGCTAAGCTGCTCTCGATGGGCTCCACCTCTTTTGCTGTGTATCACGGCTGCTGCTGTGTAAGATTCCTTAGGTGCATCACACTTTCTGGAGTCCTCAGGATGCCGGAGCCACATCATATTCCTGCAAAAGTAGATGGAGTAACTCACCCAATTTTGGGTCACACCATGAAGCAGGGCTATTTGTGCCAACTGTCTTAAAGAGCATACGACAACAGTTCTTCCTGTCTCATTCATAGATTTTCTTCTCCTATTTTCCCTTCCTTCTCTCCCCTTCTCTCCATCCCCCATCACCATAAAGTTTATAGGGGCTGAGGGTGGAGGGAAGTGAGGGTTAAGTGGAAAAATCCAGATGACAGCTCTTAACTTGGAATCACCTGCTCCTCCAATGACCACTGTTATTAGATTGGCCTGTATCTCCGATTCCCTTCTCCCATAGCATGGAGTTTTCTTTGTTCTTGCTGTAAATACTCATAGACTCCTAGGTGGTCTACTTTATCAGGCCTGCAACCATGCTCAATAACCATAGGCTGAAGTCTATTAATAATAATTTACATTTGAATCTCATCGCAAACATTTTCATTGATACTATCTCATTTTTCTCACAAGAGTCCAGGTTTTTTTTTCTCCCCGTTTTACTAATGAGGACATTGAGGTTCAGAGAGGTTAACTGATCAGGGTCATGCAGCTTAGGCTTTGCATGCAGACTCCACAGTGTGGTATTCAGGTCTCTTAGCTCACTGGCCTCCACATATGTCTTTTTATTTTCTCTCTTTCCATCTCTTCACATGAGTCTTATGCCCAGTCACAGACAGAGAACAGTGTGCACTTTTCTGAATACTCCATGCCCCCTTCAACCTCACGACTTTACACATGCCTTAGATTGGGTTTCTTGTAAACAGACTCTGAGATGGAGCATGGCATGGGGAATGTTCTTGGGAGATTTGCTCCCAAAGTGAGAAAGGAAAGAACGCAAGGTATTGAGGAAGGAGAGATTGTAAAGAAGTGAGGGAGGCAGAATTGGGCAGAGGGAGAAGCTGATGTGCAAGTTGGTTGTAACTACAAAACCTTGGCCAAGACAGTTCCCTGAGGCCAAGGGCAGTTCCCAGTCAAGAAAGATGTGAGCGGTCAGTATCTGGCGTTACCCGCAGCTGGGGGTGGGTGAGTCAGCCCTGAAGATGGGGTCTGGGGGCATACCAGAATATCCACTGCACATATTTTCCTTCCACTTGAATGTCCTCTCCAGCTTAATTGCTCAAAATCATGCCATATTTTAGTTGTTTCATATTTGAATCATTTTTTCATATATAACTGATTTTTCTTGGAGTTTCTTGTTGACCTTCTTTGCCCCTCCCCTCCATGACAAAATAAACATGTTTGAATTTAATTGCTAGGCTCAACCTGTTTCAATGGAATATACTTTCTTCTTGGAGATTTTTTTTGGGGGGGGTCCTCCTGACTTCCCATTCCATTTTGGATCAACTGTTCTCTGGTTTCATTGTAATACTCTCCTTCATCGAATTTCTGCTTTAGAAATAATATTTCTTAGATCCCATGTATTCTTGTTTCTGTGTTTCCGTTTACAGCCTCAAGTTACTTTTTACAAAGAACTAATGGAGATAAATTTCTTGTCTACAAATGTATTTGTTTTGCCCTTACTTTTTTTTATTATCTTGGCATGAATAGAATTCCAGGTTCAAAATAATTTCTACTCATAACTTCAGAGGATTACTCCATTGTCTTCTAGCAGCCAGTGTTGCTGTTGAGAAGTCTGATGGCTTTATGATTCTCCCTCCTTTGTAGGTATCCTGCTCTTTTTTGGTGACCATTTTTGGATCTTCATGTTATCCTCAGTGATCTGAAATCTCATTAAGTTATCACTAGGGAGGAGTCTTCTTAAGGTCATTCTGTTAGGTGCTTTTTGGTTGTTGTCAATCTCATGGCTTTTGTCTTTTTTCAGCTCTGGAAATTTGTTTCTAATTGCTTTCTTCTCTTCATTTTCTTAGTTTCTTCTTGGGTCTCACTCATGGATCTTCTCAACTGGTTCTTTGAGTGTTTCCCATTTCTTTGTATTTTTTTCTCAGTGTTTTGGAAGATTTATCCCCCCTACCCCCATACTTTCTATCAAATTTGTTATGGCAACCATATTTTTAATTGCCAAAATCTCCTATCTATGATTGCTCCTCATTTCGACAACCAATTTTTGTTTTACAAATGCAGCTTTTCTACAACCTATGGCAAAAGAGCTGGGCTTTCATCCTCCTGAACCTCCCAATCATTACAACATACAATTGTACATTGCTTATACGTCAGGGGCTTGAAGGCATTTCTCCAAAAAAGATCAAGAGATCTGTGGGAATCTGGATGGATCACCGAAGTTAGACCTTACTGATAAACTTGTGACATTCTTTTACTGAACCCTACGAAAATGATTAAAATGAGCTGCATATCATTTTAAACTTGCTAAAGTTACTGTCTGGGCATTTCTTGGGGTTCATCATGACTTTACAGGCATTCTCTGGGCCTCACTTATTGGCAAGGGGAGATTAAGCCAGGGCAGCAAGAAGGGTCAAAGTTAATTAGATGTATTCAAAGTGAGGAAATATTAGGAGTTGCCATTGCATATTGACTGGGGAGCCCACAGAGAGGAGAGTGAGAGTTGGAGGTGAGTTTTTTATGAGAAGGTCATAGAATGTGGTCAGATGTTAGAGGCTTTTTGGCAAAGAATGATGAGAGGCTCAACTTAAGGTATGCATTTTCCCTTATCCATGATCTTTATTGCTGAAGCGATTGCAAACAAATAAATATTTACTATAAATACAGGGTAAAGGACTAGGAAATCATTTCCAATGCCATGAAATAACGTGCTGATGGGTCACCTCCTTCCTAAAAACTTTAGATAGTTGAGATTTCAGAAGAACTCGATTTCATGTAATATGTTACAGTTATTTTTAAATTATAAAATCTGATAATTGTGAGCATTGCCTAAATTAGGATCGAGGTTGAGTAATTCCTGAAGGCTTTTTGGCATAATCTGTTCTTGTATTTTTTTTTTTTTTTGGCATGGGTAAAGAGAAGTAGTAACTTTCTGCCTGGGCAAAACTTCCACATTTCTCCCTAAGCCCTCCAGTAAAAATATTTTTATTTAATTATTTTTGAAAAGGCATTAGATTGAGGATTTAATACCCTTGGGAAAGATCTGCAGAAGGGCTTTCTTTTGATAAGTGAGCCAGTCTTTGCCTCTAAGGGTTATAACATGTTATCATTAATATGATATAATGGCATTGCTCAGAGCTATTCTATTTGCCTATCAAATAACTTGCTTGTTTTTACTAATGTGACTAGATTAACGACACATTCGTGTTGGGGTACCAAGTTCACTCAACCCCATTAGAATCTTTAATTCACCTGAATATGGCCATGAGTTATGTGTAGAGTATTGTATTAGATGGAAATCCCACCTTTTACTTTTTTGGTGTCTCTCCACATGAGGTGAGGTAGGGTTCGGTGCACAGTGGGATTTATACAGTAAAGAACGTTGACTCATGGATTCTCTCAGACTTTGTTGGAAACCCTTGGGAATACCCAATATTACTGTAGATTTTAGAGTTTATTGAGAAATATGCTGTAAAAGATTATTGAACTTTGAAATTTTGAGAAAGGGAAGTAGCAGCCATACGCACGTGGAGACGAAATTTCACAACTATCCTTTCTTTAGCATTAGCTTCTCTATTGGATTTTGAAATATAGAGGCATCGATAACAAATCTTATATTAAAAAAGCACAAACAGTAGGTATGAGGACGTTTCCTGTGTTTAAAGAGCTCTTGACTACCACTCCACAATTTTTCAGGCACGTTTAAAAGGCTTTCGGGTTAACTATTGCAAACTGAAACACTATCGTTCTGTCCCATCCATCTTCAGAATCCAGGAAACAGATCAATATTTGAACTGTTTGAATCTATAAGCAAATCTTTCAGAATAGCCTAGTACAATCAAGAACAATTCTTTAACTAGTCATATAACATTTTAAAAACCGATTCTGATATAAGAACCCACTATATAAAAATTTTTGGTCTTTATTAATGGTCTGTGGTAGGGTAAGTGTACAGATTTATGCCTTACTAAGAAAATTCCAAATGAACATATATTTTTTAAATTAATAAAGAACTGTAGAGAGAATTGGGGGTTGAAGGATTAGGTAATGAATAAGAGAAACAGATGCAGATGAAATACGACTTCCTTCACGTGGTGTATTTCAGGGAATCTTTAATTCACCTGAATATGGCCATGAGTTATGCTTAGAGTATTGTATTAGAATTCCTAGTAGAAAGGGATTTAGATATACACGTAAAGTTAAATATGGTTAGACAGTAAAATATTGATTGCTTACCACAAACAATGCAGCAGGGTATCTAGCACTTGTTTTCCTTGTGGAACATAATAAGGTAATTAATTTATCTCTAGCTGAGTTTTATTTGTGAAAGTATATATATTTTTTTGTGAAACAGATTTAAGTGTATTTTGCACATCTCCAACAGCTCTATTTATTTTTTAAATTAATAAAGAACTGTAGAGAGAATTGGGGGTTGAAGGATTAGGTAATGAATAAGAGAAACAGATGCAGATGAAATACGACTTCCTTCACGTGGTGTATTTCAGGGAATCTTTAATTCACCTGAATATGGCCATGAGTTATGTGTAGAGTATTGTATTAGATGGAAATCCCACCTTTTACTTTTTTGGTGTCTCTCCACATGAGGTGAGGTAGGGTTCGGTGCACAGTGGGATTTATACAGTAAAGAACGTTGACTCATGGATTCTCTCAGACTTTGTTGGAAACCCTTGGGAATACCCAATATTACTGTAGATTTTAGAGTTTATTGAGAAATATGCTGTAAAAGATTATTGAACTTTGAAATTTTGAGAAAGGGAAGTAGCAGCCATACGCACGTGGAGACGAAATTTCACAACTATCCTTTCTTTAGCATTAGCTTCTCTATTGGATTTTGAAATATAGAGGCATCGATAACAAATCTTATATTAAAAAAGCACAAACAGTAGGTATGAGGACGTTTCCTGTGTTTAAAGAGCTCTTGACTACCACTCCACAATTTTTCAGGCACGTTTAAAAGGCTTTCAGGTTAACTATTGCAAACCGAAACACTATCGTTCTGTCCCATCCATCTTCAGAATCCAGGAAACAGATCAATATTTGAACTGTTTGAATCTATAAGCAAATCTTTCAGAATAGCCTAGTACAATCAAGAACAATTCTTTAACTAGTCATATAACATTTTAAAAACCGATTCTGATATAAGAACCCACTATATAAAAATTTTTGGTCTTTATTAATGGTCTGTGGTAGGGTAAGTGTACAGATTTATGCCTTACTAAGAAAATTCCAAATGAACATATTTTTTTTAAATTAATAAAGAACTGTAGAGAGAATTGGGGGTTGAAGGATTAGGTAATGAATAAGAGAAACAGATGCAGATGAAATATGACTTCCTTCACGTGGTGTATTTCAGGGAATCTTTAATTCACCTGAATATGGCCATGAGTTATGCTTAGAGTATTGTATTAGAATTCCTAGTAGAAAGGGATTTAGATATACACGTAAAGTTAAATATGGTTAGACAGTAAAATATTGATTGCTTACCACAAACAATGCAGCAGGGTATCTAGCACTTGTTTTCCTTGTGGAACATAATAAGGTAATTAATTTATCTCTAGCTGAGTTTTATTTGTGAAAATATATATATTTTTTTGTGAAACAGATTTAAGTGTATTTTGCACATCTCCAACAGCTCTATTTGTGCTGTAATAACCATATGCAGTTTGTATGCTTAGAGTATTGTATTAGAATTCCTAGTAGAAAGGGATTTAGATATACACGTAAAGTTAAATATGGTTAGACAGTAAAATATTGATTGCTTAC
>NW_007741917.1:0-1264 GCF_000696425.1 Galeopterus variegatus
TGTTAGCCATGCAAGTGGTTTGTCAATTTTACTTATCTTTTCAAAGAACCAACTTTTTGATTCAGTGATCTTTTGTATTGTTTTTGGGGTTTCAATTCCATTAAGTTCTGCTCTGATCTTAATGATTTCTTTCTGTCTGCTAACTTCAGGTTTGTATTGCTTGGATTGTTCTTGTTTTTCTAGTTCTTTAAGGCGCTTTATTAGATTGTTCACTTGCCAGCTTTCCATTTTTCTGAGGTAGGCATTTAATGCAATAAATTTCCCCCTTAGTACTGCCTTTGCTGTATCCCACAAGTTTTGGTATGATGTATCATTATTTTCATTAGTTTCAATAAATTTTTTTATTTCCTGCTTGATTTCTTCTTGGACCCATATGTCATTAAGTAGAATGCTGTTTAATTTCCATGTGTTTGTATAGTTTCGAGAATTTCATTTGTTATTGATTTCTAGTTTTAATCCATTGTAGTCTGAGAAAATACATGGGATAATTCCAATTTTTTTGAATTTGTTGAGACTTGATTTGTGTCCTAATATGTGATCTATCCTGGAGAATGATCCATGTGCTGATGAGAAGAATGAATATTCTGAGGTTGTTGGATGGAATGTTCTGTAGATATCTGCCAAGTCCAATTGGTCTGGAGTGTTGTTTAGATCTTGTGTTTCTCTGCTGATTCTTTGCCTAGATGATCTGTCCAGTATTGACAGTGTGGTGTTCAGGTCCTCTGCTATTATGGTATTAGTGTCTATATCCTTCTTTAGGTCTAATAGAGTTTGTTTTAAAAATCTGGCTGCTCCAACATTGGGTACGTACATATTTATGATTGTTATGTCTTCTTTTTTTTTTTTTTTATTTTCCCTTTTTGTCTTCTTTTCGTGACCGGCAATGGATCGCAACCCTCAGTGTCGCGCCCATACCGGACCGGGACCGGCAATGGGATCGCAACCCTTGGTGTTGCGCCTGCACCTCTCTCAGCCAGTGAGCGGCCGGTCTGTATGTGGGATCCGAACCCTCGGCGGGAGCGCCGCCGTGCTCCCAAGCGGCGCACTTATCCAGTGCGCCACCAGGCCGGCCCCGAGGTGGGTCTCTTGAAGGCAGCATATAGTTGGGTCCTCCTTTTTAATCCAGTCAGCCAGACTTTGTCTTTTGATTGGGGAATTTAAGCCTTTTACATTAAGAGTTGTTATTGAAAAGTGTTGATTTATTCCTAGCATTTTATTGATTATTGTTTGGTTGTCTTAGGTGTCTTTTGTTCCTTGCTTTCTG
>NW_007741917.1:2264-3797 GCF_000696425.1 Galeopterus variegatus
ATCGTTGACCTTCCTGGATCTGAAGATCTGTGATTTTTCCTATACCTGGGAAGTTTTCTGCTACTAATTTGTTGAATATGTTTTCAATGCAATCTCCTTCTTCCTCCCCTTCTGGAATACCCATGACTCGGATATTTGAGCACTTAAGGTTGTCTGATATGTCTCTCAGATTTTCTTCCATGCCTTTGATTCTTTTTTCTTTTTTTTTTTTTTTTGTCTGCTTGTGTTATTTCAAACAGTCCATCTTCAAGTTCAGAGGTTTTCTCTTCAACTTCGACAAGCCTGCTGGTTAAACTCTCCGTTGTGTTTTTTATTTCACTGAGTAACTTCTTCAGTTCGGCAAGTTCTGCTACATTTTTTTTCAGGACATTGATTTCCTTGTACATTTCCTCTTTCAGGTCCTGTATACTTTTCCTCGTTTCATCATGTTGTCTAGCTGAGTTTTCTTGTATCTTATTCCGTTTCCTTAGAATTATCACTCGAAATTCCTTGTCAGTCATTTCAAGGGCTTCTTGTTCATAGGATCTAGAGCTTGAGAGTTATTATCTTTTGGTGGTGTACTTTCTTGATTTTTCGTATTTCTTGTATCTTTTTTTTGATGTTTATTCATTGTGGCAGGGGGTTTCACAGTGCACAGGTTTGACACTATTGACTGAGTAAGATGTTGCTGTGGTTGCCAATTTGGTATGGCTACCTCAGTGACTGCTCAGTTGGCCACTAGTGCTTTGCGTCTGTGGTTGCCTCTGGTCTTGGGCCTCTCTGGGGAGCCACCTCTCTGGTCAGCTTGGACTCTGCCTGGCTGCTGGATGATGGGGCAGTACTGCAGGGTGTATGGTCTCTGATGAGCTTCCACCTCCCGTGCTGGACTTCTCCCTGTTCTGTGCACTCTGGCCCCGGCTGCTGGGATGCGCCGAGGCATCACAGAGCGTGTGGTCTCTGCAGAGCTTCCCCTTCCCCTGTAGGTTGTCTGCCTGCTCTGTGCACACTAGGCCGGGCTTGGGATGGAGCCGGGTGGCAGCGGTGAAGCCTACCTGCTGCTGGATCGTGCGGCGGCGGCCCCCCTACAGGGTGTGTGGACTCTACGGAGCTTCTCTCTCCCTTGCTGGATGTCTCCGTGCTCCGTATGCATTGGGCCGGGCTGCTGGATCGTGCAGCAGGAGTGTGGTCCCCGTGGAGTTCCCGCCTCCCCTGATGGACGTCTCCCTTCTCCGAGTGCACTAGGCCAGGCTGGGAATGAAGCCGGGTGCCTGCGGTGAAGCCTACCTGCTGCTGGATCGTGAGGCGGCGGCCCCCCCACAGGGGGTGTGGACTCTACGGAGCTTCTCTCTCCCTTGCTGGATGTCTCCGTGCTCCGTATGCATTGGGCCGGGCTGCTGGATCGTGCAGCAGCAGTGTGGTCCCCGAGGAGTTCCCGCCTCCCCTGATGGACGTCTCCCTTCTCCGAGTGCACTAGGCCAGGCTGGGAATGAAGCCGGGTGCCTGCGGTGAAGCCTACCTGCTGCTGGATCGTGAGGCGGCGGCCCCCCCACAGGG
>NW_007741917.1:4841-5608 GCF_000696425.1 Galeopterus variegatus
GCAGTAAGAGTTATCAAGAGCAATAGGTAAATTTATTAAAGAATACTAGATCAGCTTAGAACTTTCATATCAAAAGAGAAAATTCAAATGCATGCTGAACAGACATAATGTTTACAAGTTTTTTGTAGAACTCGTCTTCTTTATGAGATGTTTTGGGGTTAGTGTCAAGGTTGAAATGGTGTCTCTTTCTTTGCCTACATTTCAACACAATTGAAAGAGTCTTTAAGTATTTATTAGTTCCAGTAATCAATTGATAAAAATAGTCATTGAAGTATATGTCTAAAAAATAAAATGGTGAATGCTAAGATGTATCTCCTCTTATCACTTTGATCCTGTTTTCAGTGAATACCCCGTTCAGCGTTCAAAGAAAGATTCAGAAGGAGTAGAGATGGGAGTTGCAGGTTCTGTCAGCCTTCTGCAGAATGTCACATTGTCTACCCAGCCCATTTCAAGTTTGGACTGGAGTCCAGATAAAAGGGGTCTCTGTATTTGTAGTTCCTTTGACCAAATGGTGAGAGTACTGATTGTTACAGAACTCCATAAAATTTGATCTGAAGACTTTGGACTTGAAGCCTTCCAGAGAGACACTCATAGAATCTAAGAGAAGTTCTGGGATCTTCTGACCCTCATGAATAAAGTTGGATTTCGCTGAAGAAACATGGCCACAGATGCAAATCCCCAGACTAGTCTCCAGCCTCTCTGGATACATTCGGTGACCTAACTGCATGCTGGCTTGTGGCTGTTCATGGGGACACCACAATCTCCAG
>NW_007741917.1:6366-7773 GCF_000696425.1 Galeopterus variegatus
TGAAATGCATCACCTGTAATGCAGACAATCCTATCCCACCCATCTACGTCCACCCCTCCCTTCTCCTAATCTATTGCAGACATGACTAATCAATCAGGGCACTCATTTTCCCTGAACCCCACAGCTTTATCACACTACCTTGAGTTACCACCAACTGCTGGCAGGTGAGCTAAAACTTATTTACTGTCTTGAATCTAGAGAGTGATGCCCAATGGAGACCAGCTAGTCTCCTGGAGCAGGAGTCATTGGACACACCCCCACCCTCACCCCCAATCCTTGGCTTTGTGTTTTATTATGCCAAGAAATGATGAGGCTTTCTAGCACTAGGCCTTGTAAACCAAACTGATGCAAGCCCCCAAGTGGTACTTAACTCGTACGTAATGAGGGATAAACCTTTCAGGTTTCAAAGTGCTTAGGTTTGCCAACTGGTGCCCTTTCCTCTTCATGTCGGTTTATCTGAGGTGCTGTGTAGTGGTTTTGAAGGCTTCCTGTGGGTGTGGAATAAAAGGTAGACGTTGACGGTATTTAAAATTAATTCATCCAGACCTTAGTGAAGCCTGGAAAAACCCATCTCAGAAGAGTGAGGTTCTAGGACATTGTGCACATTTTTACTGCAAGCTTGTTTCTATTCTTCTTTAGCATTAACGTGTAGCACTTTGCTGGGTATGGTAGTAAGTTATAGAGTGTTTTAGTAAGGAATCCCTGTAATAATTCTCTTGTGAGGACTAGGACCTTCCAGGCAAATGTTACTTTGTAAATAATTTTTTTCTCCCTCAGCCACCAGACTGTCCTCTAATGTAGGTGAAGCATGTAGACTCTGGATATAAAGCTGACTTGCGGGCTGGCCCAGTGGCGCACTGCAACAGTGTGCTGCTTGGGAGTGCGGCAGCGCTCCCGCCGAGGGTTCGGATCTCACATACAGACCGGTTCCCGCTCACTGGCTGAGCGAGGTGCGGGCGCAACACCGAGGGTTGCAATCCCGTTGCCGGTCCCGGTCCGGTACGGGCGCGACACTGAGGGTTGCTATCCGTTACCGGACACGAAAAAAGACAAAAAAAGGAAAAAAAAAAAAAAATAAAGCTGACTTGTGCAACCTGATTATAATAAGGCAACATGAAATCTGGTGCTATGACTAGTTTGAAAAATAAGTGGGCAATTGGCTTTTAGCTATGGGTTTTTTTTTGTTTGTTTGTTTGTTTTTTAATTTAACTGGTTGATTATTTTTACCCAAGAAGACCCTGACCTGAATGTCTGGCGGTTCTCCCGCTATGCAGCCACACCTCATTACTCTTGATGGGACTGGACTGCCACGCCTTGTCTGCACAGAAATCTCTCTTAAAGGTGCGCCAAACCCAGCAGTCTCAGGTCTCAGGGCTGGAGGACAACACCCCCTACCCCACTCTTGGA
>NW_007741917.1:9081-9601 GCF_000696425.1 Galeopterus variegatus
ATTGAACTTTGCTTATGGTGTCCTGATCCAGCTCTATTCCTAAGCCAACTTAAAACCAGATCACTCAGCAGTGCTCTTTATACAATATTCAGTAAATGTTGATTAGTGATAAAGACAATGAAATAACGACAAAACAAGTTTTTAGAAAAAAGTCCATCTTACCTCTGGCTTGTTATCGCAAGGTATTTCTATTGATTGGGATTAGGTGCAGCTGCAGGTGAATGAAAACCCAAAGTAGAGAATTTTATTTCTCTCATCAAAATCTCGGTAGGCAGTCTAGGCTGCTATGCTGGCTCCACCATGACCAGGGANGGAAAGTAGGAAAAGTAAGAAAAACACCCAACACCTTGCTGCTTTAAAGCACACCACTTCGACTTTCATCCATTTGTCATGACATGGTCATGAGATCACACCTGTCACAGCAAGACTGAGATAGACTTTATTCTATGCAGTGATGTGCTCAGCTAACGTCCAGCAGTTTTGGTGCTGAGGAAGACAGGGGAATGGATATTAAGAGACG
>NW_007741917.1:15048-15261 GCF_000696425.1 Galeopterus variegatus
CTGAATCTGCATCACTGTGTAGAGATCTAGAGGGAAAAGAACCTGCTTTGTCCTCAACCCCAGAGCCAGAAAAGTGGTTATTGACCAGAACAACCCAGAAGGAGCAGATGCAGATTGTATTCAGTGCCACAGCCATTAACGTAGTCATCCAAAGGTTTTGTAAATTTTACATGAAATGTCAAGCTTGAATGAAGGAACAGGATTTTGATTCAG
>NW_007741917.1:18243-18656 GCF_000696425.1 Galeopterus variegatus
ACGCACCTGTGGAGTCCCTGAACTACTGAGACCACAGGCTAAAGAGCCCTAAGAAGACAGACATAGAAGTTTCAGCAGGGGAGTCCTGGTGGCCTCCGTCTCTGCTAATCCACAAGGGCCACTTAGGGTTTACTACGGATTTTCCAAATCTGCTCTGTAAAGCTTCTTAGACAGGAGAAATGGCAGAAGCCTCATTCTCTTCCTCACTGGTAAGGCTTTTGAAGCTAAGGAAAGCAGTGAAGAGTAAACGCAGAGAGATAACCAGGATCACCTTAATATAGATGATAATATTGATAATAATAAAATAGCTGCTAATATTTATTGAGCATTACTGTGTACCAGGAACTCTCCGAGGTATTTCTCATGCCTTATATTCTTGAATCCTCTCCACAAACACTACTGTGGTTGACATT
>NW_007741917.1:20617-21246 GCF_000696425.1 Galeopterus variegatus
TGGAAGGTAGTGAGTCCAACATGAGGTAAAAGTATATCTTCACCTGTATGAATACAACCCCCAAAACACAGGAACCCAAAGGAAAAACAAACAAATATGATTATGTCAAACTAAAGGGCTTCTGTGCAGCAAAAGAAAGAATTAACACAGCAAAAGACAACCAATAGAGTGGAAGAAAATATTTGCAAAATATACATTGGACAAAGGATTGATATCCAGAATNAAAACCAAGTAACCCAATTAAAAAATGGGTAAAGGAGCTGAGTAGGCATTTCTCACAGAAACACGAAAGGCCAAGAGACACAAGAAATATAGGAGTAACGGGCATTCAGAGCACAAAACAGCTAAGGTGACACTAACTATATCTACCAGTATCTGGCAGGGCCTAGGCACAATGTAGGTGTTTGAGGGATTCCAGTCTTTAAGAAAAACAAAAAGAGAGAATGGCTAGAATAAAGAAGGGCCTCAGGGGTGGACGGTCTGTGTATGTTACACTGAGTCAAGTGCAGTTATCCTGATGGGTACAAAATGCAGGGAATGGGTCTCTGGAACAAGATAACACCCTGAGTATGAAAACTAAGACTTTAGTCAGGGTAGGACTTAAGCAAGTTCCAGAGTGTTAGACTGAA
>NW_007741917.1:23319-23530 GCF_000696425.1 Galeopterus variegatus
AATAAAAAAAATCAAGAGAAAAGAACACGCAATATGTCTTCCAGTGTTGGAATCTTGAAAAATAGGACTAGGGGTGAAAAAAACATGTAGAAAAACCAAAGCATTTAAAAGCAAACCATATTCTACAAACATAATAATGAATGGCATACATAAGGTAATATGACATAAAACAAGAAAAGCAAATACGTTTATGACTATTCTCTTCAGTGTA
>NW_007741918.1:0-16147 GCF_000696425.1 Galeopterus variegatus
TTCTGTGTCATCTCTGCTGACTTACTTGGCCTTTGTTGTCTCCGGCTGCTCGCTCGATTCCACAGCGCTGCTTGGGCACTCTCAGGAATTTTCCTTTGTGACGGCCCAAAAACCTCGAATCTGTAGTTGCTTTTTCGTCGTTGTAGGTTAGTTGTTCAAAGATTTATTCGTTTTTTGTTGCTCTTGGAAATGCAAATAGTACTCTGGTATCATAGCGTACACTTCTCAGGGTCGCGCTGTCTTCTGGCATGGCTGCTCCAGACCCGTTGCCATCTTTGTCTCAACTTTCACTCTTTTTTATGGCTGAGTAGTATTCCATCACGAAATATATACCACACTTTCCTCATCCAGTCATCTGTTGATGGAAATTTAGTTTGGTTCCGTATCTTGCCCATTGTAAATAGAGCTTAAATAAACATTGGAGTGCAGGTATCCCTCCATTAGGGATACCTTTCCTTTGGGAAATATACCCATTCCTTTGGGTATATACCCATCAGTAGGATTGCTGGATTATATGGTGGATCTACCCAGCAGAGTTTGAGAGACTTCCATACTGTTTTTCATAGTGGCTGTACTAATTCACAGTCCCAACAACAGTGTAGAAGAGTTTCCCTTTCCCCACATCCTTGTCAGCATGTTATTCTCAATCTTTTTTATTATAACCAGTCTAACTGGGATGAGATGATATCTCAATATGGTTTTAATTTGCATTTCTCTGACGCTTAGTTACATTGAGCATTTTTTCAAGTACCTGTTGCCATTTATATGTCTTCCTTCAAAAATGTCTGTTTAGCTCCTTTGCCCAGTTTTTAATTGAGTTATCTGCTTTTTTACTGTGTAGTTATTTGGGTTCTTTGTATATTCTGGATATTAATCCCTTGTTGGATGTATACTTTATAAGTATTTTCTCCCATTCTGAAGGTTGTCTTTTCACTCTGTTCTTGTCAGGTAGGGTAGTGCCTCTGCATTTTTTTCTTTTTCTTTTTTTCCTCAGGATTGCTTTGGTTATTTGGGGTCTTTTGTTTTTGCATATAAATGTTAGGACTGTTTTTTTCTTTTTTCTTTTTTTTTTTTTAAAGAAAATGGTATTTTATTATTACTTTTTACATTATAGATAGGAGGAGGGGCAGGATTGAGGCCTGTGGCTTCCCCCTCATTCCCATAGGAGAGACTGTGGGGCTTCCAGTGGTGGCTTGGTCATTGCTGGGCTGGGCCCAGATGTCAGGGTGCTGTGGAAAACCCCTCACCCCCACTGTCCCAGCTCAGGAAACTGGGGCCCTTCTTGCCGCCACTTGGTGGTCATCACTGGGCTGGTCACACATGTCTAGGGGTCATGGCCAAAGTCTGAGTCTCCCCACCATGCCTGCTTGGGAGAGCCCAGAGTGCTTCCTGTGGCAGCTTGGGAGTAGTCCTTGGGCTGGCTGCGTGCATCAGCGGTCTGTGGTCAAGTCCCTTGGCCCCGCACTGTCCCAGGTTGCTAGAGACTGGGGTGCTTCCTGCAGCAGCTCAGTGATTGCTGCTGGGCTGGCTGTGCTTGTCAGGAGGCATGGCTGTGGACCTCATCCCCCACCCTCAAGATTGGTTGTGGATGGCAGTCCCCCACCCTCAAGATTGGTTGTGGGTGGCAGGGGACATTGCTGAGGTGCCCAGCCCTCCCCATCTTTCTGGCTTGTTATCCCAGGGGAGTTCTGGTCTTTCTATGTGTTATAGGTGTTCTTTGATGAGATGAGACCTTTACTTTTTAATATGAAACTGTCTCTGGTCACAGGTACTTTGTTTTTTCTTTCAGTTCTGTGTTGGATTATTTGCTGTTCCCTCCATTTTTAAAAAATTTTTATTTTATTTTGTCAATATACAATGTGTTTGATTATTGTGGCCCACTACCGAAGCCTCCCTCCCTCTGTCCTCTCCCCCCTCCCTCCCAAAAACATCATATCTGTTCGTTTGTCATATCAACTTCAAGGAATTGTAATTGCTGTGTCTTCTTCCCTACCCACCCCCACTTATTTGTGTATTTATTTATTTATTTTTAGCTCCCACAAATAAGTGAGAACAGGTGATATTTCTCTTTCTGTGCCTGACTCATTTCACTTAATATAATTCTCTCTAGGTCCATCCATGTTGTTGCAAATGGCAGTATTTCATTATTTTTTATAGCAGAGTAGTATCCCACTGTGTAGATGTACGACAGTTTCCCTATCCACTCATCTGATGATGGACTTTCGGGCTTGTTCCAACTTTTAGCTATTGTAAAGAGTGCTGCAATGAACATTGGAGAACAGGTATACCTTTGACGTGATGATTTCCATTCCTCTGGGTATATCCCCAGCGGTGGGATAGCTGGGTCATATGGTAGATCTATCTGACCATCATTTAAACTCTGTGTTGGAACTAATTTGTTGTCCTTTGCTTACTCCTAAACTGGGGGAACTTCCTGTGGGGACCAGAACTTGAGCTGTGTGGTTGAGCTAGACTTCTGCTTTGCTGCTGATTCCCTATGGGAGGCTTTTTGTGCATCTCAGGTTTTAATGATTGAGTTTAATGGTACTTCTGGCTCTCACGAGATCCAAAACTGATCTGAGCTTGACTCTTTTCATCAGACTGCACCTGCTGCATGTCTATATTCCTGAGCAATCTCCTCTGAGTGGTCCTTTGCTAATAGGGGTGCAGATCAGCTGTCCTTGCTGTGGCCCAGTGTTCCCCTGATGGGCCTGTCTCTCCCATTGCCCATGCTGCAAACCCTTCCCACAGGACAGGCACTGTGCCAGTCCCTTGTGAAAGCTCACCAGCCTCTGAGTGGCTCATTTTCTTCATTGTTTTGGCTCCTCATTCCTATGTGAGTCCATGGGAACCCTGTTAGTGGTCTTGCTGGCCTGGGGGTTGCCAAGGTCATCTTCTCCCCTACCACGTCCAGGCAACTTCATCCAAAGGGCACAGCTGCAGCTTTTACCAGTTCCTGCTCCGTGTGCTCACCAGCTTCAGCCTGTTCATGGCCAGGGCTTGAAAGGGTCCATGTAGTTTTTTCTTTCTCTCATCGTGGCTTCTCTTGCCTTCATGAACTCCATAGGTCTCTCCTCATCTTCTCCTGAGCTCTAGCGGCCCGCTTGTCTGTAATTTCTTTTTCATACTTCTAAATTGTTAATTTGTGGGAGAGAGTGATCGTGGGGACTGTCAGTTCTGCCATCTTCAGGATTGCTTTTACTATTTCTGTGATGAATGTCATTAGTATTTTGATGGGAGTTGCATGGAATATGTAGATCGCTTTGGGTAGTATGGACATTTTCACATTTTGATTCTTCCAATCCAAGAACATGAAATGTCTTTCTACCTTTTTCTATCCTCTTGAATTTCTCTCAGTATTGATTTGTAGTTTTCATTGTAGCATTCTTTCACCTTCTTGGTTAAACTGATTCCTAGGTATTTTATTTTCTTGGTGACTATTGTAAATGGGCTTACATTCTTGACTTCTTTTTCTGCTAGCTTGTGATTGGAGAATATAAATGCTACTGCTTTTGGGGTGTTGATGTTGTATCCTGCAGCATTACTTAAATTGTTAATCACCTCTAAGAGTTTTTTGGTAGAGTCTTTAGGCTTTTCTATAGATAGGTTCATGTCACCTGCAAACCGGGACAGTTTGACTTCATCTTTTCCAATCTGGATGCCCTTTATTTCTTTCTCTTGCCCTATTTTTCTGGCTTGTATTTCCAATACTGTATGAAATAGGAGTGGTGAGAGTGCACATCCTTGTCTTGTTCTTAATAGGATGATATTGATGGTGGACTTATTGTATATATGTCTACTATTGTGTTGAGATAATTTCCTTCTATACCTAACTTGCTGAGAGCCTTCATCATGAAGTGATGTAGAATTTTGTCAAATGCTTTTTCTCCATCTATTGAGAAAATCATATATGTTTTTTCCTTAATTTTGTTGATGTAATATGTCACATTTATTGACAGGTGAATGTTGAACCATCCTGTCTACCTAGGATGAAGCCCACTTGATCATGGTGTGCAATGTGTTTGATGTGTTGATGTATTCTGATTGCTGGTAATTTGTTGAGGATTTTCATGTCTGTGTTCATCAGAGATATTGAATTGTACTTTTCTTGTTGTATCTTTGTCTGGTTTTGATGATGCTGGTCTTTTAGAATGAGTTTCGGAGAAAGGCCTTTGTTTCAATTTTTTTGAATAGTTTGAGTAGAATTGGTATTAATTCCTCTCTAAAGGTTTGGTAGAATTAAGCTGTAAAGTCATCTTGTCCTGATCTTCTCTTTGTTGGGAGACTGCTGATTATTGCTTCAATCTCATTGCTTGCTATTGATCAGTTTTTCTGTGTCTTCTTGGTTCAAACTTTGTAGTTAGTATGTGTCCAGAAATTTATCCATTTCCTCCAGGTTTTCAAACTTGTTGGCATATAGTTGTTTGTAATAGACTCTAATTATTCTTTTGCTTTTGTGGTATCATTTATAATGTATCCAATTTCTTTTCTTTTTTTTTTTTTTTTAAAGATGACCGGTAAGGGGATCTCAACCCTTGGCTTGGTGTTGTCAGCACCACACTCAGCCAGTGAGCAAACTGGCCATCCCTATATAGGATCCGAACCCGCGGCCTTGGTGTTATCAGCACCGCACTCTACCGAGTGAGCCACGGGCCGGCCCCAATTTCATTTTTGATAGTAATATTTTTAAATGACTATTTCATATAATAAAACATTTTCCAAACACAATGGATTTATTTATTTTAATTATTAATGTATTTTAGTTGACACATTGTAATTGCACGTACTTATTGGGTCCAATCTGATGTGTTGTTACATGTGTATTTTGTATAATGATCTGGTTGGGGTAGTTAATGTGTCCATCCCTAATGCATTTATATTTCTTTTTGGCAAAAAAAAAAAACATTATAAATGTTCTCCTCTAGCTATTATTACACAAAACTGTGCAACAGAACACCAGAACTTATTCCTCCTATTTAATTGTAATGTTGTACCCATCACCAACCTCCCCCTGTTTTCCCTTCTTCCCCAGCTCCCCACCCAAGTCTCTGCTAATCACTCTTCTACTCTGTCTTAAATATATTGGATTTGGGGAGGGAGAGACATTGTAAGTATTTTGTTAAAATTCTGTTAGTATGACTATGTGTATTTTCAACTTTTTAGTGATATGTATTTGTAAGTTATCATGATGGCATAAGGATATAAATCTTTTTAGCAGATAAACATTCAAGATATTTATCTACTTGGGTGTTTCCAATATGAATGTTTATTTCTGGGCAGTATGGGGATTAAAACTTTTATGTATAAAGCTACCAGCACCAAAAATGCTGATCCCCATCACTTGCTCAATTGAATGCAGTCTTTGCTTCTTTTCAAATGTTTATGTCTATTTCATTCTTCTCTGTAGACTGGTTTTCTCTCCCTCTCCGTGTGCATGGCAGATCACCACAAAATCCCATGCCCCATATCTGGCTTGTTCTTGAGATCCCTACAGACACATCTACACCACTGGAATGCTTGAATTAAAACTTTAGAAATTTCTGCTCAAAGGACAGAAAAGGTAGTAGTTTCAACTTA
This sequence comes from Galeopterus variegatus, assembly GCF_000696425.1. Lineage (NCBI taxonomy): Eukaryota > Metazoa > Chordata > Mammalia > Dermoptera > Cynocephalidae > Galeopterus > Galeopterus variegatus. Next base: position 5,578 of record NW_007741918.1, read on the forward strand.
TAGATTGTGCTCTGCAGGTGAAATCAGGTGTACGTCAGGTGCAGGAGGAAACAATGCCACAATCATGGCCTGCAGGCTGGGGGTGTTATAGATGGAGTAAGGAAAGATATCAGTGAAGGAGATAGAAGGTGAACAGATATCCCATGCTGAAGCAGTCAAAAATGCAGAATTTAGACAAAATGGAAGTTAGAGAGAGAAAGTACAGTTTATGGAGGGATAAATTATGTGCCATCTATATACATAATATATAATATGTACACTTATATACTTAATATAACATAACATATGGATATAGATATAAAGAACAGCCAGATTAGGATCCTGTGTCTTATGACCTTGCCACGATGGCTGGCCTCCTTCTAACTCTCTTTCTCTCTTGCATCCAACCTATATCTTTGCTTTTCTCACTCCAATCATATCATCCACTTTGATGTTCTCTGATAGTGCAAGAAATGCTCCTGCATTGGGGCCTTTGGACTGGCTATTTCACACCACTAAATGTTCTTCTCATAGGAATATTCTTGATTCACATCCCACTTGGCTTTATATTTTCTGCTCAAAGGCCTTTAATTGAAGTTGACTATAGAAGAGAAGATTTTCCTCTTCACTTTGCAACTTCTTCACCATATGTCATTTTACTTATTAACCATCATCATCATCATCACATGAAATAGCATTTACTTAATTACTGGCATTGTACTGACACCTAGCCACACACATATCCTGGAATAAAACTTGTTAAAAGCCATGATTTTGTAAAAATGAATCTTACTGGTGGCTTCAGCAATACCTGACACAAAATAATTAATCAAACTGATTAGCTGATGAACAAAAGAAAGTCTTAGGGGGTGGGCACCCCCTACCAGAGGGGGATGTCAGCTGTCACTACAGCCACTTCTGTCTCAAGGACAGCTTACCAGCACAGCAGTAACCACCACTGCCATCCAGGAGTCCCACAGACAACTCAACTGTATCGACAAAGGAGAGTCAACAGCAGAGCTTTTTTGGGAAAAGATTGTCACTAACCTCAGCAAGGAATCACTAAGTGCCCCTGTGCCTAAGCCAAGGCACACTCACATGCAACTCCAATAATGAACACAGCTGAACTATCCCCACAGAGAATGCAGGACTGCATCTACCCAGAACCAGTACTAAAACATCCTGCTCAATGGTCAATATAAAACACATGTACAACAAGAAGTCTCTCTCCTCAAAGCCCTCTCCAGAGTAATAGATGAAGCAACTGCTTCAACAGATGACCAGATATCAACTTAAAAACAAGCAAATATCAGTCCACCAAAGGAATACAATAACTCTCAAGTACCAGACCCCATAGGGCAGGAAACCCTTGAAATGAATGAAAAGGAATTCTGAATAACAATCTTAAGGAAACTCAGGAAGATACAAGAAGACCCAGTTAGATGACACAATGAACTGAGCAAAACTATCCTCCCAGAATACGAAGGAGGAAATTTACAGAGATTAAGACTTTAAAAAGACAATCTAACAGAACTCCTGTGAAAACAAACACACACACACACACAGAGCCAAGAGTTTAAGCAGCAATCGAGAGCAAGCAGAAGAAAGAATTTTTGACTTTGAAGACAATGTTTTTGAAATAACTCAGGCAGGAAAAAAATAGTTTTTTAAAAAATGAAGACAATATAAGAGAGATAGCAGACAACTATAAGCACAGAAACATCTGAATCATGGGTGTTCCAGAAGGGGAGGAGAAAGGAAAAGGAATTCAAAACATATTCAATGAAATAATAGCAGAAAACTTGCCAGGTATAGGGAAAGACACAGACCTTCAGATTCAGGAGGCTCAGAGTTCCCCAAACATATTGAATCCAATAGTCCTCCATGAGGCACATTGTAGTCAAACTCTAAATGCTCAAACACAAAGAGAGAATCCCAGAAACAGCAAGAGNAAAAAAAAAACAAAGAAAGCCATTGTATAATGATAAATGGATCTATCCAGCAAGAAGACATAACAATCACAAATACATATGCACCCAACACCAGAACACCCAGATATATAAAGCAAATACTATTAGACCTAAAGAAAGAGATAGACTCAAATACAATAATAGTGAACTGAATAACACTCTCTTAAATTAGAGAGATCATGTAGGCAACAAATCAACAGAGAAACACTGCATTAAAATGACACTTTCGACCATTTGGACTTGGAAGATATCTATAGGATATTTAATCCAACAAAGACACAATATACATTCTTCTCATCAGTACGTGGAATATGCTCCAAGATAGACCACATATTAGGTTACAAATCAAGTCTCAACATATTTTTAAAAATCGAAATAATTTCAACTATCTTTTCAGACCATAATGGGTTAAAAGTAGAAATCAATAACAAGGAAACTCCGGAAACTATGCAAACAAATGGAAATTAAGCAACACGCTCCTGAGTGAGCTATGGGTCCATGGAGAAATTAAATAGGAAATCAAAAAATTTCTTGAAATCAAAAAAATTTCTTGAAACTAATGATAATAAAAACACATTATACCAAAATCTGTGGGATATGACAAAAGAAGGACTAAGAAGGAAGGTTATTGCAATAAATGCTTACATCAAAAGAATAAAAAGATTCCAACTAAACAACCTAATGCTACACCTCAAAGAATCATAAAAACAAGAGCAATCCAATCCCAAAATTAGTAGATAGAAATGATTAAGATTGGAGCAGAACTAAATGAAATAAAGATCAAAGAAATAATACAAAAGATTAATGAAACAAAAAGTTGGTTTTTTGAGAAGATAAACAAAATAGACAAACCATTAGCTAGTCTAACTAAAAAAAGAAGAAAGAAGACCCAAATAACAAAACTTAGAAATGAAAAAGAGACATCACAACTGATAGCACAGAAATACAAAGAATAATTAGGAACTATAACAATCAACTAAATTCCAACAAATTTGAAAACCTAGATGAAATGGATAAATTTCTGGACACATGCACACAACCAAGACTGTACCAAGAAGAAACAGAAAACAACAATAACAAGCAACAGATTGAAGCAGTAATTAGCAGTCTCCCAACAAAGGCCAGGACTGGATGGCTTTACTGGTGAATCTACCCATTGTTTAAGAAGGAATTAATACCAATTCTCTTGAAAGCATTCCAAAACATTAAAACAGAGGCCATTCTCCCAAACTTGTTCTATGAGACCAGCATCACCCTGATACAAAAGTCAAACAAAGGTACAATGAGAAAAGAAAGCTGCAGGCCAATATCTTTAATGAATATAGATGTAAAAACTCCTCAATGAAATATTAGCAAAAAGAATCCAGCAACACATCAAAAAAATTATACACCCAGGCATGTATGAATGGCTCAACATACGGAAGTCAATAAATGTGATACACCACACCAACAAAATCAAGGATGAAACCATNACACACACACACACACACACAAGAATTTAAACAGCAGTCTAGAGCAAGCAGAAGAATTTTTGACTTTGAAGACAGTGTTTTGAAATAAATCATTCAGGAAAAAGAAGAATTTTACAAAATGAAGACAATATAAGAGAGATAGCAGACAACCATAAGCACATAAACATCTGAATTCAGGGTGTTCCAGAAGGGGAAGAGAAAGGAAAAGGAATTAGAAACATATTCAATGAAATAATAGTAGAAAACTTCCCAGGTATAGGGAAAGACACAGACTTTCAGATTCAGGAGGCTCAGAGTTCCCCAAACATATTGAATCCAATAGTCCTCCATGAGGCACATTGTAGTCAAACTCTAAATGCTCAAACACAAAGAGAGAATCCCAGAAACAGCAAGAGAAAAGCATTAAGTCATCTATAAGGGAGTCACCATAAGAGTAACAGCAGACTTCTCAACAGAAACTCTACAGGCCAGAAGAAAATAGGATGATATATTCAAAAGACTAAAAGAAAAAACTGACAGCCAAGAACACTATACCAAGCAAGGATATCCTGCAGAAATGAGGGAGAAATAGTGTATTTCCCAGGAAAACAAAATTTACAGGGGTTTATGAGCACATGACCAGCCCTACAAGAAATTCTCTTGCATGTGGAATCCAAAAAACAATAAGCACTACCAGGAATACATACAAAAGAACAAAACTTACTGGAAGAAAAATAATGCAAATAAGAAAAAGAAAGAAACTGCACTTTACCACCTGCCAAAACCAACAAACACTGAAGACAAACAATAAAAGGGAAAGAACTGAACAAAAGATATTTAAAATATCCAAACGAAAATTGATACAATGTCAGGAGCAAGATAACACCTTTGAATAATAACCCTCAATATAAATTCCCCACTCAAAAGACTCATACTGGCTGAGTGGTTTAAAAAGATGGACCCAAGTATATGCTGTCTTCAAGAGACTCACCTCACCTGTAAAGACACTCAGACTAATAGAGAAGGGATAGAAAAGGATATACTACTCAAATGGAAATGAAAAATTGGCAGGAGTAGCTCTTCTTATATCAGGTAAAATAAACTTTAAACCAAAAACCATAAAAAGAAGCAAAGATAGCCATTGTATCATGATAAAGGGATCTATCCAGCAAGAATACATAACAATCATAAATACATATGCACCCAACACCAGAGCACCCAGATATATAAACGAAACACTATCAGATGTAAAGAAAGAGATAGACTCAAATACCATAATAGTGAACTGAATACCACTCTCTTAAATTAGAGAGATCATGTAGGCAACAAATCAACAGAGAAACACTGGATAAAATGACACTTCTGACCACTGGGACTTGGAAGATATCTATAGGATATTTAATCCAACAAAGACAGAATATACATTCTTCGCATCAGTACATGGAACAAGCTCCCAGATAGAGCACCTGTTAAGTTACAAATCAAGTCTCAACATATTTTTAAAAATCGAAATAAAATAATTTCAAGTATCTTTTCAGATACTTTAAAAGTAGAAATCAAGAACAAGGAAACTCTGGAAACTATGCAAACAAATGAAATTAAGGAACATACTCCTGAATGACCTATGGGTCCAAGGAGAAATTAAACCAGAAATCAAAAAATTTCTTGAAACTAATGGTAATAAAGACACCTTATACCAAAAGCTGTGGGATACAACAAAAGAAGGACTAAAAAGGAAGGTTATTGCAATAAACACTTACATGAAAAGAATAAAAAGGTTCCAAATAAACAACCTAATACTATGCCTGAAAGAATTAGAAAAACAAGAGCAATCCATTCCCAAAATTAGTAGATAGAAATGATTAAGGTTTCTATTAAATGAAATAGAGATCAAAGAAACAATACAAAAGATTGATGAAACAAAAAGTTGGTTTTTTGAGAAGATAAACAAAATAGACAAATCATTAGCTAAGCTAACTGAAAAAAGAAGAAAGAAGACACAAATAACAAAAATTAGAAATGAAAAAAAGACATCACAACCAATAGCACAGAAATACAAAGAATCATTCAGTACCATAACAAACAACTAAATGCCAACAAATTTGAAAACCTAGATGGAATGGATAAATTTCTGGACACATGCAAACAACCACGACTGAACCAAGAAGAAACAGAAAACAGGACATTAACAAGCAACAGATTGAAGCAATAATTGGCAGTCTCCCAACAAAGGCCAGGACTGGATGGCTTTACTGGTGAATCTACCCATTGTTTAAGAAGGAATTAATACCAATTCTCTTGAAAGCATTCCAAAACATTAAAACAGAGGCCATTCTCCCTAACTTGTTCTATGAGACCAGCATCACCCTGATACAAAAGCCAGACAAAGGTACAACAAGAAAAGAAGGCTGCAGGCCAATATCTTTAACAAATATAGATGTAAAAACTCCTCAATGAAATATTAGCAAAGAGAATCCAGCAACACATCAAAAAAATTATACAGTGTGATGAAGTGGGATTCATCCCAGGCATGCAAGAATGGTTCAAAATATGGAAGTCAATAAATATGATACACCGCACCAACAAAATCAAGGGTGAAAACAAGTATGATTATCTCAATAGACACATAAAAAGAATTTGAAAAAATTCAGCATCCTTTCATGATAAAGACTTTCAGCATTTTATGCAGAGAAGAAACAAATCTCAAAACAATAAAAGCCATATATGACAAACCCAACACCAATATCATCTAGAATTGGGAAAAGAAGAAAAAGTTTTCCCTTAAAAGCAGGAACAAGACAAGTATGCCTATGCTCACAACTCCCATTTAACATAGTACTGGAAGTACTAGCCAGAGATAATCATGCATGATAAAGAATAAAGGGCATCCAGATTGGAAAAGATGACCTCAAACTGTCCCTGTTTGCAGATGAGCTGATCCTACATATAGAAAAATCTAAAAGTTCTGCCAAAAAACTCTTAGAGTTGATAAATGATTTTAGTAAAGTTGCAGGATACAAAATCAATATGAAGAAAATCAGTAGTGTTTTTATACTCCCACAAGAAACTAATAGGAAAATAAATTAAAAATGCTAACCCATTTCCAATAGTCACCAAAAATAAAATAAAATAAAATACCTATGAACAAGTTTAACCAAGGAGTTGAAAAATCTCTACAACAAGAACTAAAAAATCTTATCAAAAGAAATTAAAGAGGACACAAATAAGTGGAAAGACATTCTGTTCTCCTGGTCTGGAAGAATTAACATTGTGAAAATGTCCATACCACCTAAAGTCATCTACAGATTCAATGTAATCACCATCAAAATACTAATGATGTTTTTCATAGAAATAGAAAAAATAATACTAACATTCATATGGAACAACAAAAGACCCCAAATAGACAAAGCAATCCTGAGCAAAAATAAATAAATAAAGCTGGAGGTATAAAACTACCTGATTTTCAATTGTACTACAAAGTTATAGTAACCAAAACAGCATGGTACTGGCATAAAAACAGACACTCAGACCAATGGGACACAATAGAGAACCCATAAATCAACCCATGTATTTACAGCTGACTGACCTTTGAGAAACGCACCAAGAATATACATTGGGGAAAAGACTGCCTCTTAAAAAAATGGTGCTGGGAAAGCTAGCTATCCATATGTCGAAGAATGAAACTAGACATTTGCCTCTTGCCATATAACAAAATCAACTCAAAATTGATTAAAGACTTAAATATAAAATCAGAAACTCTAAAACTCCTAAAAGAAAATATAGGGGAAACACTTCAAGAAGTAGCACTAAGCAAAGACTTAAGGAATATGACCCCAAAACCTCAGGCAACAAAAGGAAAAATAAACAAATGGGATTATGTCAAACTAAACAGCTCTACACAGCAAAAGAAACAATTAACAGAGTGAAAAGAGAACCTACAGAGTGGGAGAAAGTATTTGCAAGCTATTCATCCAATAAAAGGTTAATATCCATAATATACAAGGAACTCAAACAATTTAACAGCAAAAAAAAAAAAAAAAAAGTTAAAAAATGGGCAAAGGAGATAATAGGCTTTTCTCAAAGAAAGTCATACAAATGGCCAACAGACACATGAAAAAAAGCTCAACATCACTCAGCCTCAGAGAAATGCAAATCAAAACCACAGTAAGATATCATTTCACCCCAGTTAGATTGGTTAATATCAAAATGACAGAGAATATCAAATGCTGGCTAAGAGGTGGAGAAAGGGGAAACCTCCTGCACTGTTGGTGGGACTGTAACTTGTGCAGCCATTATGAAAAATAATACAGAGATTCCTTAAACAAGTTCAGATAGAACTGCCATAGGATCTAGCAATTCCACTGCTGGGTGTATGGAAATCATCATGTTGAAGGGATTCCTTCACCCCCATGTTTATTGACGCTCTATTTACAATAGACAAGAGTTGAAACCAACCTAAATGTCTATCGATGGATGACTAGATAAGGAAAATGTGATATATTTACACAATGGAATATTACTCAGCCATGAAAGATAATGAAATTCTGCCCTTTGCACCAACATGGATGAGCTTAGAGAGAATTATGTTGTGAAATAAGCCAGGTACAGTAATAGAAATACCACATGTGTTCCTTCATATCTGTGAGCTAAAAAAAATAAGCAAATAAATAAAGAAAGAAAGAAAGTTTCAACAATCACAATAATATACTGAACTTTCAAAAGGAGAAAACAGAACTGAGGTTGCCAGAGGTGACATAGGGGGAGAGAGAGGCAGGTAAGGGAAGAATTGGTAAAAGGCCACAAAAACTGAATGCATTGTGTAATGTCAGGTTTACTAATTATCCTGATTTGAGCATCACATACTGCACACAGGTGTTGACATTCAACTATGTACCTCACAGATACGTACAATCAAATATGTTTCAAAATAAATAAATAAAAATAAAATATTATAAATAAATTTCCACATTAAAAAAAGTCTCTGGAAATTTGCAGAGATAAATAATGCCTTGGGAAAATGTTTGGATTAGGGGCAAGATGGCTAATCAATTTTAGCACTGAAGACAAGACAGAGCATTTGAGATTACCTGAATTATGGGTAGTACATAGGAATTAACTGAATGAGTTTAATATAAAAATGTAACTTTTTGTTAGTTTATTGATCACTGTTTGTGGCTCGATTTGGAATGCTTTTGTCTCTTTTCCTGCAGTTTCAAGAACACGGAACCAGGAAACCAAACTCGTATTTCAGGATTTATCCTTCTTGGACTCTCAGAAGAAGCAGTACTGCAGCCCTTCCTCTTTGGGCTATTCCTGTGGATGTACCTGGTTGCCTTCATGGGGAACCTGCTCATCATTCTAGTCATTATCACTGACTCCCACCTCCACACACCCATGTACTTCTTCCTCTCCAACCTGTCCTTTGTAGACATCTGTTTCACCTCCACCACCATCCCTAACATGCTGCTGAACATCCAGACACACAGCAAAGTCATAACCTATAAAGCCTGCCTCAGCCAGATGTATTTTTTCTTGCTTTTTGGAGGAGTAGATAACTTCCTCTTGACCATGATGGCCTACGACAGATTTGTGGCCATCTGTCACCCCCTGCACTACACAGTCATCATGAATTCCAGGATCTGTGGCTTCCTGGTTACTGAGTGTTCTGAACTCTTTACTTCAGAGCTTAACTGTTTTGCAGCTCTCCTTTTGTACAGAGTTGGAAATCCCCCACTTTTTCTGTGAACTTAATCAGCTGGTCCTACTTGCTTGTTCCGACACCTTCCCCAATGAGGTTGTAATATATTTTGCAACTGTAATTCTAGGTGTTATTCCACTCACTGGTATCCTTTTCTCTTACTCTAAGATTGTAACATCTGTTTTGAGAATTTCATCAGCTGGGGGCAGGTATAAAGCATTTTCCACATGTGGGTCTCACCTCTCAGTTGTCTCCTTGTTCTATGGTACAGGTCTGGGAGTGTATCTTAGTTCTGATGCTACCCAAGACTCCAGGGCAAGTGCCATAGCCTCAGTGATGTACACTGTGGTCACACCCATGCTAAACCCCTTATCTACAATCTTAGAAACACAGACATGAAGCAAGCCCTAGTAAAACTCTTCAGCTAAAAAACAGTCTCTACATGACAGGTTAACAGGATGAGAGAACTGCTCATATGTAACAGGGCTCAAAGCCCTGGAAGACCTAAATCATAATATGTTAATCATTTAATAGATAGATAATCTGCAACTTACCTTATATGCAAGGTTTTTAAAAAAAATTTTAACTACTCAATATACATTGTAGTTGATTTTCATGACCCTTTACCTGTTCTTCTCACCCTCTCCCATCCCCACCCACACATATCTGTTCACTTGTCTTAACAAGTTCAAGGAATTGTTGTGACTGTTCTGTCTTCTTCCCCCCACCCTTTATTTGATTGTGTATTTATTTACTTATTTATTTATTTTTAGCTCCCATAAATAAGTGAGGACACATGGTATTTCTCTTTCTGTGTCTGACTTGTTTCACTTAGAATAATTTTCTCTAGAGTCCATCCATGTTGTTGTGAATGGTAGCATTTCATTATTTTTTTATAGCAGAATAGAATTCTGTTGTGTAGACTTATGACACTTTCCATATCCACTCATCTGATGATGGACAGTTGGGCCGGTTAAAACTCCTGGCTATTGTAAAGAGTGCTGCAATGAACATTGGAGTGCAGGTGTCCCTTCAGCACAAGGATTTCCATTCCTCTGGGTATATTCCCAGCAGTGGAATAGCTAGGTCATATGGTATATCTATCTGTATCTGTTTGAGGATCTTCCATACCATTTTCCATAAAGGCTGCACCATTTTGCAGACCCACAAATAGTGTATGAGAGTTCCTTTTTCTCCACAAAGTCTCCAGCACTTATCATTCTCAGTCTTTTGGATATTAGCCATCCTAACCTGAGTGAGATGGTATCTCGACCTCTTAATTTTTTATACATTGGAAACATCTGTTCTTTGGTATTTCTTTTTTAAAATAAATACTTCTGTGATTATGTTATTCAGGTTTAATGTAGAAAACAGAATCCATTGCATGAGTGTTATTTATTAAAATATTTTAACACCTAGGCCGGCCCGTGGCTCACTCAGTAGAGTGCGGTGCTGATAACACCAAGGCCCCG
>NW_007741918.1:17083-18679 GCF_000696425.1 Galeopterus variegatus
ATCTGTCATATCAAATTCTGTGTTACTGCCATCATTTACGTTGACATGCTCCATGAGAATATTTCTAGAATGGGAATCACCATTCATATTAAGTTTACAATAATATTCATTCATCAACATCAAATTTTCTTATGAACAGTCTAAAACATAAATGAAGACATAATAAAAATCACAATCCCTGGTCTTTGAAATATTCACGTTATCTCCAATTCCAATAACTTTCCCAGATATGAATTATTGTTTTATTTTAATGATTTTAACATTAATTTCTTCATTTATTTATATTAATTGATGAATAAAAAGTTTATATTTTTATTTTGTCCAGTATGTTGTTTGGAAATATTTATACATTTTGAATGAATAAATTGAGCTAATTAACTTATGCATTACTTCACATACTTATAATTTTTTCATGGTGAGAACACAAAATCTACTCAGCAATTTTCAAAAAAACAACACTTTGCTATTAACTGTAGTCACCATGTTCTACAATATATCTCTTGAACTTATTCCTCCTCCGTAACCAAAATTTTGCATCCTTTCCCCAACCTACCACCCCCAGCCCTGGTAACCAGCATTCCACTCCTACTTCTATGAGATCAACATTTTTAGATTTTATATAGACATGAGATCATGTGGTATTTGACATTCTGTGCCTGGCTTATTTCACTAAACATAGTGTCCTCCAGGTTCATCCATGTCGTTGCAAGTTACTGGATTTCCTTCCTTTTGAAGGATGGATAGTATCCTCTTCTGTATACATACCACATTTTCTTTATCCATCCATCTGTTGATGGACACATAGGTTGATTTCCTATTTTCGCAATTGTTCCAGAACATACAAGGAACTCAAACAACTCAATAGTAAATAATAATTATTATTATAACAATAATCTGTTTAAAAATTTGACTAAGGAGCTGAGTAGACATTTCTGAAAAGAAGACATACAAATGGCCAACAGCAATATGAAAAAAAATGTTGAACATCAATAATCACCAGAGAAATACAAATCAAAAGTACATTGAGATGTTATGTCACCCCAGTTAGACTGGCTATTATCAAAAAGACAAAAAATAATAAATGCTGGTGAAGATGCAAAAAGAAATGGGAACTGTTCTACACTTCTGGCGGGACCGTAACTTAGTACAGTCATACAAAACAGTATGAAGCTTTCTTAAACAACTACAGATACATCTGCTGTATGATCCAGAAATCTCACTACTGGGTATATGCCCAAAGGAACAAAAATCAATAAGCAAAGAGATACCTGGGTAAAGAAAATGTGGCATATGTACACAATGGAATACTACTCAGCCATAAAAAAAAAAAAATGAAATTCTTCCACTTGCAGCAGTATGGGTGAGCTTGGAGAAAACTGTGTTAAGTAAAATAAGGCAAGCAGAGAAAGATAAATACTGCATGTTCTCCCTCATAACTGGGTGCAAAAAGGGAATGAAGAAACAAACAAACAAAGGAATAAACAATCACCACAATAATATGCTCAACATTCAGAAGGAGAAAACAGAGCTATGGTTACTAGAGGTGGGAATGTCTGCAATTTTGTCATCAATAGAATTCACAAGTGTTTTTTTTTT
>NW_007741918.1:19101-19757 GCF_000696425.1 Galeopterus variegatus
CATCACTGAAACCTCCCTCCCTCCTCCCTCCCCTCTCCCCCCTCCCACCCAACAATGTCCTTTCCGTTTGCTTGTTGTAACAACTTCAAAGGATTGTAGTTGTCATATCTTCTCCCACCCCCCGGTTATTTTTTTGTGTGTGTGAGTGAATTTATTTATTTATTTTTAGCTCCAAACAATAAGTGAGAACATGTGGTTTTTCTTTTTCTCTGCCTGACTCGTTTCACTTAATTCTCTCAAGGTCCATCCATGTTGTTGCAAATGGCAGTATTTCATTCGTTTTTATAGCTGAGAAGTATTCCATTGTGTAGATATACCACATTTTCTGTATCCACTCATCCGATGATGGACATTTGGGCTGATTCCAACTCTTGGTTATTGTAAAGAGCACACCAATGAACATTGGGGAACAGGTATACCTTTGACTTGATGATTTCCATTCCTTTGGGTATATTCCCAGCAGTGGGATAGCCGGGTCATATGGTAGATCTATCTGCAATTGTTTGAGGAACTTCTATACCATTTTCCATAGAGGCTGCAGCATTTCACAGTCCAACCAACAATGTGTGAGAGTTCCTTATTCTCTGCGACCTCACCAGCATTTATCATTCAGAGTCTTTTGGATTTTATCCATCCTAACTGGGGTGAGATGGTAT
>NW_007741918.1:20271-20776 GCF_000696425.1 Galeopterus variegatus
TTCTGCATGTTCACTATTGGAGAAAAGAAATGCTACTGATTTTTGTTGATTTTGTATCCTGCTACTGCGCTGAAATAATTTATCAACTGCAAGAGTTTTTTTGTAGAGGCTTTAGGATGTTCGATATATAGAGTCATGTCATCTGCAAACAGTGATAGCTTGACTTCTTCTTTTCCAATCTGGATTCCCTTTATTTCCTTCTCTTCTCTGATTGCTCTGGCTAGTACTTCCAATACTATGTTGAATAGGAGTGGTGAGAGTGGGCATCCTTGTCTATTTCCTGTTCTTAAAGAAAAGCTTTCAGCTTTTCCCCATTCAGGATGATGTTGGCAGTGGGTTTGTCATATATGGCTTTAATTATGTTGAGATACTTTCCATCTGTACCTAACTGATAGAGGGTCTTTGTCATGAATGAGTGCTGAATTTTATCAAATGCTTTTTCATCATCTATAGAGATGATCATATGGTCCTTGTGTTTGGTTTTATTAATATGGTGTATCACATT
>NW_007741918.1:22582-23528 GCF_000696425.1 Galeopterus variegatus
TTTAGTTTAAAGTCTATTTTGTCAGATATGAGAATAGCTACTCCAGCTCATTTTTCTTGTCTGTTTGCATGGAAGTTGTTTTTCCATCCTTTCACTCTTAGTCTATGTGAGTCTTTATGGGTGAGGTGGGTCTCTTGAAGGCAGCATATAGTTGGGTCCTCCTTTTTAATCCAGTCAGCCTATCTGTGTCTTTTGATTTTGGAATTTAAGCCTTTTACATTAAGAGTTGTTATTGAAAAGTGTTGATTTATTCCTATCATTTTATTGGTTGTCTGGTTGTCTTAGGTTTTTTTTTGTTCCTTGCTTTCTGCTTTGCTCTTTGTGTTCTGTGTTTGTTGGTTCCTTAGGGTGTAGATAATGTTTTTGTTTGTTCGTTTTCTTTTCAAGATTGCCATTTTTAATATACTAGTGTGTTTTGATTTTACTTGGGTTTTTATGGCAATGGTAGTTATTTTTCAGGAACCAAACCCAGTACTCTCTTGAGAATTTCTTTTAAGGGTGGTCGTGTGTTGGTGATCTCTCGCAGTTTTTGTTTATCTGAGAAATATACTACTTTCCTTTCATTTCAGAAGGACAGCCTTGCAGAGTAGAGTATTCTTGGCTGGCAATCTCTGTCTTTTAGTATTTTGAATATATCATCCCATTCCTTTCTAGCTTTTAGGGTTTTTGAGGAAAAGTCTGATGTTAGCCTTATTGGGGCTCCATTATAGGTGATTTGACACTTCTCTCTTGCAGCTTTTAAGATTCTCTCTTTGTCTTTGAGTTTTCCCAATTTTACTATACCATGTCTTAGAGAAGACCTTTTTGGGTTGAATACGTTTGGAGATCATTGAGCTTCCTGGATCTGAAGATCTGTGTCTTTTCCAATACCTGGGAAGTTTTCTTCCACTATTTTGTTGAATATGTTTTCAATACTTTCTCCTTTTTCCTCCCCTTCTGGAATACC
>NW_007741919.1:0-23520 GCF_000696425.1 Galeopterus variegatus
TTACGTGAGAGGTAAGCTTTGTAAGCTTTTGAGATCTCAAGTGGTGTGGTAACAGAGCTCTGATGCAGGACTACATGGAAGGCTGGACACAGCACAAACTTCCCAAGTCAAGGGACCCCCAAGATGTCACCTTGGTCCCAGTAATGGTGTAGAGCTTAAATGTTGAACATGGCCACTGTCTCTAACTTTTGTATATTGTTGATTAAGTGTATGTCACTAACTGTGGGTAAGATTTCTCCCATCAGGTCTAGGAGATAATCTCAATCCAGGATTTCCTTACCCTTTGTTGTCTCCCGTTTGCCTTTACAGGACATGATAAGTGTCTCCCACCCTGTGTCTCTAACTTTTATTGTGTTGCTCGTCTTAACACTAACTATAGGATTAGTGTCTGTAGCCCCAAAGGATTATGCCAAAATAGAAAAGTTTTTCTTAAGACTCCTATACCTTCTATCTGTAGGGTGTTTCCTAGCACTTTCATTGAGCCAGTGCTCCTTTTAGATCGAGGCACCCTGCTATAGGAGTAAAGATATTTTGTGTGCTGATCAGTAAAATGGGCAAGAGCAACTCTGAGCCCTTTAGTGGGGCAACCCCTTTACAAGAGAAACCAAATAGGCAGAAAGGGCAAATTGTGGTTGCTAAACCCATCCCTCCAATAGGTTCTGCCATACCACCTGCACCTGCTGTCCTGCAGGCAACTTCTGCAGATCTCATCGACCTCTCCCCCCACCTCCCATTTTTCCCAGTGCGCCTCCACCCTATCCCCTCTCCCCTGACTCCACTTAACTTCTTAGCCCTCCTCATACTTGGAGTGGCACCGCTTAGCAGCCTGACTCTGCCCCCACCTCTTCCAGTCTTTCACCTGCACCCCTGCTCCCCCTGTGACAAACCCCCTTCCCACTGAGAACCCCCCAGGACAAGGCACCATTCATGGTGTACGTACATCCCATTCTCTACTAGTGACCTATTTAACTGGAAAAATCAAAATCCCTCTTTTTCTGAGAAACCCCAAGGTCTCACCTCCCTCTTGGAGACTGTGTTCTTTACCCATCAGCCCACCTGGGATGATTGTCAACAACTCCTCCAGACACTCTTCACTTCAGAGGAATGTGAGTGCATCCACCAGTAGGCTCAAAAGACCATCATTGGTGTAGCTGGCCAGCCCTCTGATGACCCAGTTCACCTTGACCATGTGTTTCCCCTTATTTGACCCAGTAGGGACCCCAGCACAGACCAAGGTAAAGAGGCTCTCAATCAGTATCACCAGACTCTCCTTTGAGGGCTCCGTGCTGCTTCCTGGAGGCCCACAAATCTTTCAAAAGTGAGCAAAACTATCCAGAGGGCAGAGGAATCCCCGGCCACTTTTCTGGAATGCCTCATGGAAGCTTATAGTGTCTTTACTCCTGTGGACCCAGAGTCCCCAGAGAATCAATGGGCAATTAACATTGACTTTGTTACCCAGTCAGCCCTAGACATTAGGAGGAAACTTCAGAAACAGGAAGGGTTTGAAGGAAAGCTGTTATCTGAGCTAGTTAAAATAGCTCAAAGGGTCTATAATGCCAGAAATAGCCCAGAAGAGAGACAAGCAAAGAAGGAAGTTCACGGCCGGCCCGGTGGCGCACTGGATAGTGCGCCGCTTGGGAAGCGCGGCGGCGCTCCCGCCCGAGGGTTCGGATCCCACATACAGACTGGTTCCCGCTCACTGGCTGAGCGAGGTGCGGGAGCAACACCGAGGGTTGCGATCCCGTAGCTGGTCCCGGTCCGGACATGGAAAAAAGACAAAAAAAAAAAAAAAGAAGAAGGAAGTTCACGAGTCATTGGGAGCTGTAGGTTATTGCTGCCTCTGGATACTTGGGTTTGCTGAAATAGCCAAGCCCCTATACTCTAGTACAGGGGGAAAACATACTTCCCTACTGTGGACTAAGGTTAAGCAAAAGGGTTTTGATAATCTGAAAGAAGCGCTCACCACAGCACCTGCCCTAGCCGTGCCAGATGTGAATAAGCCCTTCACCCTGCTTGTTGCTGAAAAACAAGGCATAGCCAAAGGAGAGCTCACCTAGGCCATAGGGCCATGAAAGAGGCCTGTGGCCTATCTCTCCAAAAGGCCAGACTGTGGCAGCCAGATGGCCCACTTGTCTCCGTGCTATAGCGGCAGCTGCCCTACTAGTGAAGGAGGCTGACAAGCTGACACGAGGGCACGATATAAGCCTGGTGGCACCTCACTCAGTGCTAACTCTTTTAAAGAGCACTCCCGAGCATTGGCTCGCCAATGCCTGCATCACTCAATAACAAGCCTTGTTCTTAAATCAACCTCGAATAAAGTTTCTTAAGACTACAGCTTTGAATCCAGCAACTCTTTTCCCAGATGACGACCCAGAAGAGCCTCTCCATGACTGCCTTGAAACGATAGAAGCCCTCCAAGGACTCCAACCTGACCTGACAAATGAGCCCTGGATGAAACCTGATGAGGTGATGTTCTCAGATGGAAACAGCTTCATCGCCAATGGGATCAGGTATGCCGGGGCAGTTGTAGTGATGCTGGAACAGGTCATTTGGGCACAAGCTCTAGACCAAGGCACCTCTGCTCAAAAAGCTGAGCTTACAGCCTTAACACAGGCTTTAATATATGGAAAAAACAAAACTGCCAATATATATACTAACAGTAAATATGCCTTTGCTACAGCCCACGTACCCAGGGCTCTTTATAAGCAAAAAGGATTAATAACATCAGGAAAAAAGGACATAAAAAAAAAATTTTTGGCTCTCCTTGACACTATCTGGTATCCTAAAAGGTGGCCATCATACATTGCCAAGGACACCAAAAAGGTGACTCAATTAAAGCCCAAGGAAATGCCCTTGCTGATCAGAAGCAAAGGAAGCCACATTAAAACTAGTGGGGCCAACAAAGTTCAGGGTGGTCATACCGGCACCACAATTGACACCAACCCCACACTATATTAAAAAAAAAAAATCATTCATGCAAGGCATTGGGCACCTCAGATAATGATACAGGATGGAAAGTTTTGCCAGATTAAAGGATCTACCCAACCAAAGCTCTAGGTAGATAGTAATAGAACAGCTTCACCGTGGGACACACCTCAAAGCTACTAAGCTAATGGGATTGTTGTGAAGAAACTATGATGTTCATAATTTGGATAAACTAACAAAAGACTTTGTGAGACCCTATAAGGCCTGCTCGTAAATAAACCCAGGACAAAAGTCTGAGGTACCTGCAGAAACCAGAGCATGAGGATCCAGTCCCGGAGAATGTTGGGAAATTAGCTTCACCAAGGTAAAGCCTGGACAAAATGGGTAGTGCGCTCTCTTGGCATTTGTAGACACCTTTTTGGTTGGGTAGAGGCTTTTCTACAAGGTCTGAAACTGCTCAGGTAACACTTAAAAAGTTAGTACAGGAGATTCTTCCCAGATTTGGCCTGCCTATATCCTTGAGGTCTGACAATGGTCTGGCTTTTACAGCTCAAATTTCCCAGTTATTAACAAAAACATTAAAGATAGATTAAAAGTTACACTATATTTACAGGCCACAGAGTTCAGGACAGGCAGAACAAATAAATAAAACCTTTAAAAAAACTCTTACTAAACTCAAACTAGAGACTGGTGAAAACTAGGTGAGTCTCCTTCCTTTTGCCTTACTATGGGCCAGAAGGTACCCCCTATGTAAAAGGAATCACTCCTCATAAAATAATGTTTGGAAGGCCACCCCCTTTGTTCCCACATCTCAGGGATAAAAAACTTGCTAAAATCACTAATCACAGCTTACTTCAGTCTTTCCAAGCCCTTCAACAGGTGCTGGGCCAAATTTATCATCTGGTTCAAAAAGCCCACCCGCTGATGAAAAACCTGATGCCACATTCGCACCAGCCAGTGGACCTCGTCTGGGTTGCAGAAAGGAGCCATTGGGTACATCACACCCAACTCAAACGGGCCTCCGAACCAGACTCATCAAACCCAGAATGACTTCAGGAGAAATGGACAGTCCGGCACTCACTAAAAGACCTGCTAAAGATAAGACTCTCTTGCTTGCCCCCTTGATTATATTAATTGTCTTTCACTATGTAATGCCTGTATTGGGGAACCCACATCAGCCTAAAAATTATACTTGGGAGTTAAAGGCTACTAACACAGGAAAACAAAATCTTCAAAAACTTAGTCACCAAATAAACATAAACCTACGGAAATTTTAAAAAATCTGTCAATAAACTAAAAAAATTCCTAAACTCGGTCCTATAAAATAGGCAAGGTCTAGACGTGCTCTTCCTTAAAGAAGGGGGATTATGTGTAGCCCTTGGCAAAGCTTGTTGTTTCTATACCACCATTCAGGTGTCATTAGGAACAGCCTTACCTTAGTCAAAAAAAACACATTAAAAAAAGAGAAGAGTCATATAATAACAACAAAAATTGGTATAAAAACTTCTTCTCTTGGTCACCTTTGTTAACAACTTTAATAACAACAGTTTCAGGCCCCCTAGTTCTCTTTCTCCTCCTAGTCACTATTGGACCTTGCCTGGACTCCCACCTCATTAGTTACATCTGAGAACGGGTACAGCCAATTAAACTCCTTGTCCTACATACCAGGTATAATAAATTAAGTACTGAAGAATCAATGATTTGATTCCTTCCTAAAGAGGAGTTGGAAATGAGATAAGGTGACCCCCACTTTCATAACATACACAATTCACTTCTGTGAAACTGCTTGCTGTGTGACAAGGTAGATTGATTAAGTTTAAAGTGTTTGAATTGCTTAGAAAATGTTATTGTTTAAAAATCCCCCTCAGCTCTTTAGCCCCCTTAATAAAAGTTAAAAGCTAAATATTAGTCTGCACTTAGAGAAGTTTGAATTTTGTTTGCTGTTCCCCACCCAACTGCCCCTGAGTGATTAACTGGCTTGTTTCAGCTTCTGTTATCAGTTTGTGCTAGGCCTTGTTTCAGCTTCTGTTATCAGCTTGTGCTAGGACTCCCCAAACCCCCTCCTCATGCCCAGAGGGTATGTGTGTCTGTGTGTGACTATATGATAACTATAAGTGTGTGACTATTTGATAATTTTAACTGTGTGACTAATGTAAAAATGTGCCTTTTAAAAAAACCCCTAAACTTCAAGTCAGGGCTGCTTCCTTCCGAGACTTTCTTGAAGGGACAGTCACCGGCTGGCCAATAAAAACCCCCTTTTAAATTCTCAGTTGGGTGTTCTGTTTCTTTTTCTGTGTGGCAGCCTGACAACAAGAGGAGAAACTTAACCCAAGTCCTGAAATAGGGGCAAACATCAGGGACAGAGTATTCTAGGGCTTGTAGGTAGGGAGGAGGGATGGGAAGCTTGTACAGTAGCCTAGAGTCAGGAAAGCACATACCTTCCTCCAGAGTTGATAGCTCATGTGGGAAGTGTAATGGGTATATTTTTGTTTGTTTGGCTCACTTCCCTTGCTTTCAGGAATTTCTCATTCAGTATTCTTTGTGATTCTCATTGTTTTGTCAGTCATAGGGCCCTGCCTTCCACCAAACAGGAATGGACTTGGGACTCAGTCTAGCCATTCATAACTCTCTATCCCCCAGGCCCAGAACATGTAGCTTCTCTGGAGTAAGAATGTGACCCACCAATCAGAGTTCTTTGGGGGGATTAATATGCATGTCAGAGGAAAAGACACTATGTTCTCCTTTCTGTGTTTGCTAGCTATGAAGCCAGTGGAAATTTAACTCTAATGGGCATCACTGTGGTTACAGACAAGAAGCTGCCTAAGTGTTAAGCCAACTTGGAAGGATGAAGAGCCAGGAGAGGAAGAAAGGGAGACCTAAGGACAGAGTTTGAACTCTTGAAGCCAACTGTGTCTGAAGCAGAATTCCCCCACTTCCTTGGACCTTCCAGTTACAGAAGCCAATCAATTCCTTTTGTGTTTAAGCTATGATGTGTTTCTGTCACTTACAACTGAAACACACCTGACTAATGTGGTACAACTGAAACAGACCTGACTAATGTGGGAGTAATCAAAGACAAGATTAGAAAGTAGATGTAGTTGTGTTATGGTGGTCCCTGAATGCTGGACAAGAAACTTTGAACTTGTTTTTGGAGGAAACAAAATGAGCCATTTGAATAAGGAGACTGTTGTGGTGGTATAGTGTGGCTCGGTGGAAAGATCACATCCAGGTACAACTTCCAGCCATATTATTTCCTGGCAGTGTGACCACATGCAAATCCTGAGCCACTGTTTTTTCATCTGCAAAGTGGGATGAAAATTACACATATCTTGCTGTGTTTTTGTAAGGGATAAATTAAATAATATACTAAGGACCTAATACAATGTCTGAGACATTGTAGGCATAATGACTCTTTCTGTAGTGATGGTGGTAGTGGTAATGGTGAATAAAAAATGAAGAAGAGGAGGGAAGAGAAGGAGAGAGGAAGAAGGAGAAGGAGGAGGAGGAGAATGGGAAAGCTATTGCTGGATTAGGTTGGTGGGAGTGGAAATACGGAAGAAAGGATGGATATGAAAGCTGTCAGCAAACATCGATAGGACTGTGTGTGGACTGGAAATGGGAAGTATGTATGTAGTCTGCAAAACAGGTAAAGGAAAATGTCTGTCATGATTCAAAGTTAAAATGTTTGTTAAATTGATTGATTCTTCAACTTTTTCATTATTTGCATTTATATCATTAAAAATAGGAGAAAAAAAACCAACAAAAAGTAACTCTGTGTGTGTGTGTCAGTGTAAGAGGAAGAAGAGACTGAAGATTTCACTGAGTATGCTTCCTATCCAGTGCCAGCTATATCATTTGTGGGACCCCATGAAAAATGAAAATTCAATCTGTGAAGGCCCGAACAGGACAAAAAGCCTGAGGCTCCCCCAAGTAAGAGAGGTTTTCCTAACTTGATATTCAAACCAAAGAATATTCCTGGGTCTCGAGCCTGCTGGCATTTGTACTGGAACTGCACCATTGGTCTCCTGGGCCTGCAGCTTGCCAGCTTATCCTGCAGATCCTGGGACCTGTCAGCCTGCATAACAGCATGAGCCAATTCCTTATAATAACTCTCTTTACACACACACACACACACACACACACACACACACACACACACACGTGCATTCTTACATCCTATTGGTTCTTTCTCTGGGGAACCCTGAGTAATACACCTTGTGAGTACAGGGCCTTCTGTGACTGCATTGGTCACATACCTATGAAGCCAGCCCTGTTCCTATTTTCCATCCCACAGAAAGTAGTGGTGGTAGTGGTGGGGAGGTGAGGAGAGAGAGAGAGATTGGTGGGAAGAACAAACAGGCTTGGTTTTGAAGAGCTATCAGTAATCTCTTGTTATCATTATAAAGGATACACAATTTTTTAGATATAGCAATAAAAGTGTAGACCCCATAAGAGAGCTTACAAATTTTTAGTGTCCTGAGATCACATTGAAACCTATTGATTTAGAAAAATATTAATTTCATATGCTAATGGGTCAGAATTCAGAATAATATTAACTGAAACAAGGTTCTTCCTTCGTACAGTCAGCTGAGCTCTTTACCCCATTTACCACTGAAGGTATGTTTTGGGCTGTTGCACCACAAAGCCTTATCTAAAACCGTGGGCCCAGATGTCAGGATTTAGAATTATCCTGGATTTTTAGAAAAGTAATACAGTGTATGTACTGTATATTATTAACACACCCAACAGTCTCTAGGACAGCACTCTACTAAAATACATTAATATTTCTACAGTAAAACATGTGACTATTCATGTTAATTGGCCAAAGACTATAAATAGCCTCATGTCAGTCCAGGTAAGATTTTGCTTTCAAATGAGTTCAGGTAAGGTTATATTTTGCTGCCACATGAGTTATAAAAACTCAGTTTGTACAGCTTTCTGGATTTTGGAAGGTAGATCAGGGTTAGTGGACTTGTAGTTCCTGTTTTCTGGTTGGCCTCCCCAGCCATTCACAGTCATATTCCAATTGCAGTGAACGCAGGAGAACAACTTGAGAGAGGTGAGCTTGCTGGGAGAGCATCCCATGATACATTGGAAAGGCCAAGAGGAAGGCTTCGAGTTTAACCTTATAATTGCCTTCTACATCCTTTGTTTGGCTCAGGTAACAAAGCTACGTGAGCCTAGAAAATGAATGAGAACCACGGTGCAGGAGATGAAAATTCCCACAGACCTCTTTCCTAGAATTGTTCATTCATACACTGTAGCACACCCATGGAAACTTCCTCCTAAATCATCCCAGTGGTGGCTGCTACCACTTTGGACTTTGAACTGGGAAAAGTCCTGTAGCTCTTTAAGGAGTATGTATGCCTGTCAATGGAGGAACTGGTTGTACTTAACCTAAGGCAAACAGCTTCAAGAAACTGCCAACAGCATTCAGCCTCACAGGTAATTATTTGGAATCATTATCTTCAAATACATGTATTAACTTACTAAATACGACTGTATATGACTATCACATATACAGATAACTCTCCACCCTATGTTTTCTTAGCATGCTCTTAAATTATACCTGGAGTCCTTACCAGCATTTTGTGATGCTGTCTTGGAAATTTTCTGACATGTGGCCAATGTATAGACATTGCCTGAGGTTGTCTTTAGAGGATGTAATTTTCAAGCGATTCAATTCTGCTCCTGTTAAAGGTCAAGGAGTACCGCCCACAGGGATCATTCTCCATGGCAATTCATTCTCATCCATCTCGGAATTATTTTTACCTTCAGAGGCCCAGGGCCAATGCCACCTACTCTACAAAAACCATGAACAAAGTCTTATCTATTTCCTTCAGTCGGAAGGGAACTCTCTTACATATTCTGAGTCTCACAGAACTTTTTCTATACCTCCTATATAGTATCAATTATTTTTTATCTTTTTTTTTTTTTCCTTTTTGTCTTTTTTTGTGACCGGCAATGGATTGCAACCCTCAGTGTCGCTCCCGTACCGGACCGGGACCGGCAACGGGATCGCAACCCTCGGTGCTGTGCCCACACCTCGCTCAGCCAGTGAGCCGCCGGTCTGTATGTGGGATCCGAACCCTCGGTGGGAGTGCTGCCGCACTCCCAAGCGGCGCACTGTTGCAGTGCGCCACTGGGCCGGCCCCTATCTTTTATCTTGCCAGATTATACCACATCCCTCAAAAAGACTTCTTTCTGGAAGGCACTCATTTTTACATTTACTACTGACCCAAGGCTAAAACCTTAAATGGAGGTATATACTGAATAATGTTCTTAACAAATAAATATTTTTGGACTTAAATTAATTTTCTGTGTGAAAATTTAGATTTTCCTGCAGATGCTCAATAAGTTTTCCTGCAGATGCTCAATAAGTAGTTAAATTGTGTAACCAATTCCTTTCTTTGTTACCAATCTTATCATATTGCTTGCTGATATGAATGATTGTGCTCTTAACTTTTTCAGTATTTGTTTCCTTATAAGTTCACTGAGAAGATAAAGTTGATCTTAAAAAGTTTCTCTGATAAGTTGTTGGTGAAACTGAATTAGAACAATGCATTTTTAAAGGAAATTAGATTACTCATTAATTACTCAAAATCAGTCACTACTGATTGTGCAATAATGAAAGTAAAATGTAAAAACAGGGGACTCGGAAAGGAGTTAGCAGGTTACACTACGAATACAATGTGTAAAAGATTAGGATTTAGCAATTTTAAGGGGTACAGCCATCCCTAGGAATTTAACTAACCACAGTGTTCAAAACAATAGAGTATGTAAAAGAACGCATCTTAGATTGAATCACATAAAGCCCAGACACTGAAAAGCTGAAATTCAAGCAAGAAAACCACACAATCCCCATCGTTTAAAAAAAGAGTGAGAGAAAGAGAGAAAGCAATTTATTCATCTCCAGTAACTTGATCATTCACTATATTGAAATAGGAAGGTAGTAAATAATCTAAGATTTGGGCTTGTTGAAATTAGTACATTTATCTCTCAGACATGCAGAAGGAGTATTTAATTAGCAAGTGAAGATGCCAGATAAAATACAGGACTCCCAGCTAAATTTGAATTTCAGATAAACAACAAGGAATGTTTTGGCATAAGTGCATTTCAAATAGTTCATGTACCAGTATCTCAGTTATGAGTCTTTGTCATCCTCTGTTATGATTCATTCACTCACTCACTGATTTAACATTGATTTATTGAGGGCCTTACTCTATGCCAAATACTGTGCATAACATTGACCACACAGTGATGAGCAAAACAGTCATGATCTTTTCCCTATAGTCCCTACAGTTTAGTAGGCTGATCTAGACAAGTAAAAAGTCAAGCACTCTATAATGTGATAAGCCATGATTCACAGTTTATTCATTAGAGGGGCAGTTAACCCAGGACTGGGTCAGAAAATGACTCACAAATAAAGTGATATTTAAATTGGACTAAAGGCAAAGAGGTTGAAGAAGTGGAGGGAGATTCTAATTAGAGTACCAACCACAAGGAGAAAGCCTGGGGGAGAAGGAATATCATAGGACATTTGAGAAACTGGAAACTCCAATAAAGTATGGTTGAACCAGAGACCACGAAGCTGTGCGTAGCAAGAAACATGACTGGAGAAGTATGCCGTGGCCAGATTAGGAGGAGCCTTGTGTAAGTCAGATGGAAGCTCTATTGAATGGTTCATGCAGCAAAGTGACATAGTCATAGTTACAAATTAGAAAGGTCACTCTGGCTGCAGAGGAGAAAATGGACTAGAAGTGAGGACAGTGTTGTGGGCTTGGGGATGGGTATGAAGAGAAGTAGATAGACGCAAGAACTATTTAGATGGTCTCTCCAAAACTGTCTTGTTCTTTGGATGGGTGCAACATTTTTAAGCCTTTCTCTGCCTTTGCTCTGATGTTGCATATTATATAACAAGACTCTGCTGCCTTAGCATTGCAGGGCAGTTGCGCCTCAACCACTGCTGTTGTGCCATCTGAACTAGAAAGAAATGGATGTCTAATAAGGAAATTGTAAACCAGATGTGAGTAATTACTTGTATTAACATATTTAATAAAGTGTATATAATTTACCCAGAGTGTAGTTTTGGTTGACCTGGAGTTACCAGAGAACCAGCTCAGAAATGGGCACTTCTCCCAGGCTGTAAGACAGAAGTGACCATATATCTTGCTTGACTGGCTGCCTAAGATGGTCACCAATTATAGATTACCCATGCAGACAGCTCTTGTTAGTAGAAGAATATGTTTTAGGTTTTCTGTGAAGATGAACTATGCCCAGTCATGATGAGAGAAATAACTCAAAAAGAAAGCCAGAAAGAGAAGTCAGTGACATGCAGAGGAATCAAGACTGGTGAAAAGAATGGGTAAATGGAAAGGGGAAGAAAGCAAATGATGTCATCAACTAAAACAAGCAAACACAGCCACAGTCACTCTTTATTGACAGTATATTCATTATTTTATTTAATCCTCACAAATGTACTAGGGAATTAATCATTTTTCCAATGTTACACGTGAGGAAAATTATGGCTCAGAGACTTTAAGTAACTCTCCTAAGATCACACAGCTTTTGAGTGCTTGTAAATAACCAGTATTTACATCCCAGGTTTCTGTACTTCTGCAGGACAATTGTGCTGCT
Organism: Galeopterus variegatus; assembly: GCF_000696425.1. Classification (NCBI taxonomy): domain Eukaryota; kingdom Metazoa; phylum Chordata; class Mammalia; order Dermoptera; family Cynocephalidae; genus Galeopterus; species Galeopterus variegatus. Next base: position 11,563 of record NW_007741919.1, read on the forward strand.
CACAGTCTCTGGTGTGGCATGAAGGAAAAGATACTTTTCTCATGGAGCATCAACCTGGCCCTGCTGAAGCAGCACCTTCATGTTGAAAAGAACAAGTGTAATTCACAGGCACCATTAAGTTCATGGAATGCTGGGACCTCCCTGCTGGGAGGTACAAAAGCATCCATGCATAGATCTGACAAGGCTAATAGAGACATGTTTTATAATTCGTGGAAAAGTTATTCAAAACTCAGTACACCCGCCTATTTTTTCTTAGTTCTACTGATTTAGATAAGGACAAATGATTTAGCCAAAATAAATAAAAACATAAATTATCATTGGTTGATTTGTGACTATTTAGAAAATAGTAACATTCATTTGGAGTCAGCACTAGGAGCTACATTCAAGAGCAAGTTATGTTGTACTAATCTCATTTTCATCCATGTCTATGCTATTCTGCTGAGAAGATGAGGGGAATGCCATATAAATGCTCCATCTTGATTTCATCAAGGCTCTTAGAAAAATGTTTTGTAATATCATTGTGAACCCAGTGTGAGAATGGTAAGCTGGATTCTAATACAATTGAATAGAGCTATAGTGACTTAAACAATCACAACCTGAAAGTATTCATGTTGATTTGGGTGTCCCTAGTGATATTCTATGAGGAGCTGTATTTAGACTTGTCTTTTTTTTTTTTTTCCTTTTTGTCTTTTTTTTACTGACCGGTAACGGGATCGCAACCCTCGGTGTCACGCCCGTACCGGGGACCAGCAACGGGATCGCAACCCTCAGTGTTGCACCCACACCACGCTCAGCCAGTGAGCGGGAACCGGTCTCCACATGGGATCCGAACCCTTGGCGGGAGGCAGCGCACTCTCCAGTGCGCCACTGGGCCGGCCCTAGACTTGTCTTTTTCAGTATATTTTTGATGACTTGGATAATGTGATCTATCTTCTGAGCTTCAGATTCATAATGAAATGATTCCTGGAAGTCTTCACTGTGAATGTGCAAAGCAACTCAACCTACCATGTCCAAAAATGAGCTCGTTATCCTCTTTTGGAGTTGCCTCTGTCTATGCTTTCCCAACTCAATTGATGGGCTGACAAATTAGTCAAGACTTTCAGCTGCAAGTGCCTGAATTCATCTTGAACTACTGAAGCAACAAAGGGAATGTACTGTCTCACAAAATCCAAGGAACGTGTTGTACAACTAAATTGCAGAAGGGTCAGGGATGCAGGTGGGTCCCCGGAACAACTGGAGCCAGGGTCTCCAACATTACCAGGGCTCTCCTCTCTGTTTCACCTTGCCTATTGGCTTCATTTTCTTTTGCTTCTACATAATGGAAAACATGGCTGTCAGCTCCATCATTTCATATTTTGCTACTTCTATACCCAAACAGAGACTGACTGAAGCTTGTTTTGGTTTGAAGGTAAAGATTTTGGAGAAGGACTCATTGGTTTCATTTGAATCAGTTGCCCTCCCCACTATTCATTACCTGCTGCCACTGAGTTGGGCTTCTGTGATTGTCATAGGTGAAGGGTTTTCCTGCCTCAATCAGTCATGGACATGAGGGCAAAATTATGGGAGAAACAATGACAGCTCCCTTGAAATAAATTGTTAAGCAGTTTTCAGAAGAAAAGGTGAGATTCTTTTTTCAGTAAAAAAAAAAATGCAGGGATGTGCTATGTAGACAAAGCCATAGGTGCCCACTACAATTACGACAAATCCATCTACCCAAATGTGCAAGAGTCATCCTAGACTCCTCTCCCTCTTGAGCTCCCTCAGCCAATCAGCCAACAAATCCCCAAGTGCATCAAATTGGTTTCTTCCCAATTTCTTCCAACTGTATTCCACTTTCCTACTTCAGATCCTCACTATCTCATCTGAAGAATTGGTGGTGGTTTTGCCAGTGTCACTGTCTTCTATTTTCACCACCCTTCATATTACCATCAGGATGAGCTTCCTAAAACACAAGGATGGTCCTATCTAAGATCCTCTCAATATTCTCCATCACCCAAAGAATAAAGTTCCAAACCCAACCAATAATGCAAAATTCTTCTTAACAAAGCTTGATGCCACTTCTTCAGTTTCATCTTCACTGACTCCTAATTTGTTCATAATCTGTGATTTCAACTTGCTTCTTTTGAAAATTCACCCAGATGGTCTCACCCAGCCAATACAAGGAATATCTGCTTAACTGTAGGATTTTAGGAGTTAGCAAGATAATTTGAAAGACCGCCTTCTTTAGCTGTTGAGGGGGGACCTGATCTTACACAAAATCTAAGGGAGTAGACAGAAAGATAGTCTAGTCCATCTCTCCTTTATTTTTACAGATGAGATACTAAGTCCCTGAAGAATAAATTTACTCTGTCTATGTAATGGTGGGCAGTGTCCCAAGTCTTCTGATTCCCATTCCAATGCTCAAAATCCAGTGAGAAGTGAGAACAGATCTTACAAACAAAAGACTCAAGAAGGGAGGAAGGGAATACAGCCACAGGGAGAAAAGATCCAGAAAAGAAGGAAGATGCACACTTATTTCCCTACATCATCCTCTACTCTAAAGTGTAAAGTTAAACAAGAAAAGCTTAGGAAGGCTAGGGAGAAGAGAGACAAGCCACTACAAAGGGGAAGTGGAAACATACAAGAAGAAAAGGAGCAATGAGGAGCTTAAGAAATCATCTCCTCAGAAGAGGGATGGGTCCAAGGCCAGGAACAAAGGGGCCAGATGGTCTTAATGACCAAACTCTGCCTCATTCCTTTCATGTGACTATAGCAGGAATGGTCCCCAATGAAGGGCCATATCCTGCCAGTGGTCTGTCTCACAGGCTCCCATTGGTGCCTTGGAAGTTTCTCACTGAGGTTGGGATAATTTCCCACTCCCTAAACCTCACATGAAGAAGCCTGCTTACTCACTCCCAGGACTGTATTTAGGACTATGTTGGAATTTATAAAGTGAATAAAAGTCTTGGAAATCTCTTTTGGTCCTGTCCATTATTTAATTTTAAAATGTAATTGATATACAAATATGATTTCTAGATGATCTCAACCTTCTTGGTAAAGAAAAGAATTGCTAACATTTGTGAAAAATACAAAAATACAACTCACCTATGGCTAAAAAGAATTCTTTGGATACATTTGACTCTAAGAAAAATGCTTGGTAAAATTCATCTTGAAATAATTCTCCTCCCTTTCCTCCCTGTTGCCTTCCCCTAAGAAAAGTTGAATTCTTAAGAGATTCCAATGTTGGGGTTACCTACAAATAATAAAATATTCATGGAAAGGTTACCCCAAAAGAACAAAGCAGAAAAGTAACTCCAGGAGTTCTGAAGAGAATCATTGGCCTTTCATAGACTCACCTAAGCTCCTTTTCCAAAACTTGAGTTAATACCGGCATCATGAGATCCCAGACTGTGTTCTTTTTGTTAGTTTGGAAAGAATGACTAATCCCTGTATACTATTTTTAGAAACTGTTATTTTGACCAACTTAGGAAGAATGGACTAATACTAATAATATCTAACATTTACAGCATTTTCACAGTTTACAAAGCCTTTTTCCACTTAATCTTCACAGCAGTTCCCAGATGAAGTGACTTGCCATGGCTACCTTGTAGCTAAGTGGCAGAGCTGGGATATAAACTCAGGTCTTCTGAGGCCAGCCTTCAGTTTTAACTGTGCACTGGACAGGGGAGGTGCTATAACTAATAACCTCCATATTTCAGCAGTGTAGCATGGTAGAGTTTATTTCTCATTCTTGTCATAGCAGTATGTGTTATTGGGCTGAGGATTCTGATCCATGTAGTCATGCAGGGATTTATGTTCCTTCTACCTGTGCATCAATATCTTCTACATGTGTCCTCCAAAGGCACAGAATGGGTGAGAGTAGAAAATCACACATGGGAGATTTTTATGGGTCAGGCCTGGAAGTGGCTTACATCACTTCTTCCCATGTCATTTTGGCCAGAACTCAATTTCAGCAAGGGAGACCGAGATGTGACTCAGCTATTTGCCCAGATCCACAAGCCCTGGGAAAGTGATTTTGAGAGCTTTGTCCTTCAGCACTGTGGTTTATCAGGCCTCCATGAAATCCCTTCTGCTAGCGATGCCCTGTTGAACAGTCTCTGGAAGTTCTTTATTTCCTTCCCTCCAGCATCCTTTTGCTCCTCAGAACTCCTGTTGATTCCTCCTACATTTCACCCTCTCTCAGAAGCTGTTTTGAGATCTATAGAATTCTCTTCTTATTTTCTTTACATTTTACCTGTGCATTTCTCTTCTCCTTTTTGATATTATGGTATGTATGTTTTGGTTTTCGTCCATGGTTCCTGGCTTGTTCCAACTTTCCTCCATCTTTCTGTTGTGGATCTGACCATGAGGAAATTTTCTGACTTACCATGTCTGATTGTAGATCATAGGATTTGCATTTCAGAAGGAGTCCTGCCTGGGATGAAGCAATGTTACACAGAGAGACCAAGAGGAATTGGAAGACACAGGCCATGCTGTGTTTCCCCACTCAGCCTACCAATATTAGATCATTTTTGTCCAATTGCATTTCTACATAGTTGTTTATGCTTCAGTCATACCTATTCAATGAAGTCTCCATAAAAGACCCAAAAAGATGGGATATGGAGAGCTTCCAAATAGCTGAACATATAAAGGTGCCTGCAGTGGGACATGCCTAGGAATGTTATGGAATGTCATGCCCCATCCCTGGGCATCTACTCTATTCTTTGTAATCTTCTTTATAATAAACAGGTAAACATAAGTGTTTCCCTGAGTTTTGTGAGCTGCTTAGCAAATCAATCAAACCCAAGGAGGGGTTTTTAGGAGCCAATTTATAGCTAGTCAGAAGCACAGGTGAAACAACCTGGGGCTTGTGGTTGGCATCAGAAGTGGGAGGTGGGCAGTCTTGGAGACTGAGCCCTTAACCTGTGAGATCTGATGCTATCTCTAGGTAAACAGTGTTGGTTTAAACACTATTAAACAACAGAAATTTATTTTCTCATCCTTCTGGAGAATGGGAGCCAGAGATCAACGTATCAGCACATTTGGTTTCTGGTGAGGACTCTCTTCCTGGCTTGCAGATGGCTGCCTTCTCACTGTATTGTCACATGGCAGGGGGCTAGCAAGCTCTCTGGTATCTCTTCTTATAAGGACACTAATCCCTTTATAAGGGCCCCACCCTCATGACTTCAACTAAACCAAATCACCTCTCAAAGGCACCACTCCAAATACCACCATGTTCGGGGTTAGGGCTTCAGCATATGAATTTTGGGGAACACAATTCAGTCTATAGCAGTGAGTGATAGATATACTAGAGGTTTTGTACTACTCATGCAACTTTCCATAAGTTTGGAATTATTTCAAAATAAGAAGGTAAAAGAAATAAGGAAAACTCACACAGGGTAGTAAAGTAAATTGCCCAGCTCACACAGCTGGTGAATGGTAGGAAATGGTGTTCTCCTATCTTCTCTTGGCTGCTGTATAAACACAGCTGCTATGTGACTCCTCATATGCTCTGGCACTGTCCAGCCCCTCAATAATACAACACTGACCAGGACCAACTAGGCCCTTCCTTCGGCTTGCACCCTGCAGCTGGGTCAAGCACTTTTCCAGAATGTCTGGCTTTTCCCACCACTTCTGGATTTGGATGAAACACTGACCTATGCAGGGCATAGAGTCAGAGAGAAGAGAAAGGATGATGCAAACAGGAGTGCAGGGTGGTTTCTGCCTGTGGGACAGACTTTGATCAGCTAGAAGCCAGAGATAGTCTCACCCCTCGCCCCTCTCTCTCCCCCACAGACACCTGCATGACAACTTGTTTCTACGTAGTGAAACATCACTTTCTACTGCTCCACGTCTTCCCTTCCTCACTTCACTTTGCCCCATTCCAGCAGCCTTGGGTTTGCACCTCCTAAATAAGGCACCAGCTCTTTAATCCCTGCCTCAGTCTCCGTTTTCTAGAGAAAGGAGGGAAAAACAAAGAGTGAAAAAAAACCCCCAAATAAACAAAAAATGACTATGCTATTCAGCCCCTAATTTGAGCTGGATCCTAAAGATAGGTAACATTTCGACAGCCATAACCTTGAGAGCAAGGCTCTACAGGTAGGAATGGCTTTAGGTAAAGCATAATAGTGGTAAACTACTTCATGAGGCTGTAGTGTTGGGCAGGTGGGTGGTAACAGGGATGCAGGAATGAACTTCAGGCATTCAGGTGTAATAAAACATGATTGGCTTGAATGCTTGTTGTAGAGTTTAGACATTATTCTGCAGGCATTGTGAGCCATGAGGACTTTTTGAGGTAAGAGAGATAAAAGAATGATGATGATGATGATGATAGTAGTACTAGCAATAAAGTCTTGTGTTTTCTAAATTAATCTTATGATTACTGTTTGCTAACCTTTGTACTAGGCATTTTTTTTTTTTTTTTTTGGCAGCTGGCTGTTTTGGGGGTCTGAGTCCATGACCTTGGTGTTATAAGGCTGTCCTCTTAATTAACTGAGCTAACCAGCCAGCCCCGGGATCCCTTTTATAAGGATACAAATGTCATTTGTGAGAGCTCTACCCTCATGTCCTAATCACTTCCCAAAGGCCCCATCTCCTAATATTATCCTCTTGGGAGTTAGAATTGCTAACACATGAATTTGGGGGAACACATTCAGTCCCTAACATTCACCATTCAACATATTGTGTCTTCTAATCTGTTCTTCTGTTTATGATCTGTACACTACTACTAGAATGCAAGCTCTATTGTGTTCACTGCTGTGATGCTTTAGCATCCAGTGTCTGCTACATGGTAGAAATTCAGTAAGTGGTTGTTAAATTAATTAATTAACTTTTTTTGAAGGCTTGTTCTGCAAGGCACTTTGCTGCTGTCTAAGCTCAGTATCAAAAAGAAAGGAGGTTCTGGAAGCCCAGTACCCTGTGGGTCTACCTAGATGACAGCAAAGGGCTTAGATACATTACTTCCAGGTTGGTTCTTTGTGATGAATAGCTCAAATAACCCTTTGGGAATAAAGGTCATATGCCCTCATCTGTCAGCACCTTCCAGGGATTGACTCAGTGAAGAGAGCTGCCTTATCCAATGTCACAACCCCATCCCAGAGAGCCCAGACCTGGGGATGGCTTGATGTGCAGTACAGGGACCCTGCACTCTTGCCCCAGTTCAGAACAGCTCTAAAAAAAAGTGATTTTGGGCCTGCGTGGCAGCTCTGCCTCTCCCTCTGCCCAATTATGCTTCATTTCCTTCCATTCCACAAGTGTGGATCACAAAAGCACTCCCCAGTAAACCTCCTACACACTAACTCCATCTCCGAGTCTGCTTCCTAGGGAGCCCCGCCTGTGACAATCCCCCCAAATCAAGATACATCTCCATTTCTGATATTGCGACTCAAGAATAGTGACACTTTTTCATCATGGGCAAAAACAGACTTGTCATCCAGAAAAGACAATTGGCTTCATAAGGGCCAAGAGATTGTTCACCTTGGAACTCAGAAAATCAATGGTATGCCATTAAAGAGGAAATATAAAACAGATCCAAGCATTTCTAAAGGAAGTGGTTGTTATCACTGGGGCGCTGGGAATTTCAGTGCTATGCCCAGGTAACATATAAGCTTTTAACTGGGGCCAAGGACACTGAGAAGGCTGTGATCTTCTCTGTATCTTGACATTCAACACTAATCAGGGTTAATGGAGTCTAAGTTTTGGGAGGGCTGGGCCAGGGAAGGGTGAAGAGGGACAGTTAGAGGTTTTTATGCATGCGTCTATGTTATTTCGACATTTCAGGAGAACATATTTGGGTTTACTTTTCCATCCAACACAAGTGAACAAAAAATTTAAAGCCTATAAAGTAAAATACATGCCTTCTTAATGTCATTCAATCTGGCGGACACTGGAGTCCACCCACCAAAGACGTGCCCAGTGTTCCCATTCCAGTGCTTGCTCCCTATAAAACAAACCTGTGCAGATCATATCAGATGGCTTCCACAATCAAAACACAGCCAGGTTCCATTCTAACACTTAGAACATTTTCCCACCTCCTTGAACTCATATTTCAGAACCACTTCCTGTTCCGTAAAAAAGCTGGGCCTTTCCCAGCTCTTTGTTTTTGCATTTATTATTTCCCCTTCTCTCTTCCTTTAATTCTGTCCTTGCTTCAATGTCACCTGTCTTCCAGCCTTCAGACTCCCCCTCCACCCCGGGCATAATTCATAACTTCCACCTTTGTTCTCATGCAGAACCTTGTGTTTATCACTTTTCTAGTTTTTTCTTTCTTTCTTTCTTTCTTCTTCATATATTACAATGTTAATAAATGCTTATGTAAAAAAAGAAATCTAAAATATAAAAGTACATAGAGTGGCAAGTATAAATCCCTTCACCCATGCTTTGATTCAGAAGCTGGTTGGTGAGGGTAGAAGAGGTACACAGGTGTTTATCATATTATTCTGTATACCCCTTTATATCTGAACTATTTCATTAAAAGGTGACAGTCTTTCCTTTTCTTTGCTAGAAGAATGACTGTTAACAGTTTTTCATGCACTCATTTTTCTAGACCATTTTCCATGTTTTCAAACCTATAAATACACATACACACACATGCAATTATTTTTATACAAATGGAACTGTATTACACCTATTGCTTTGTAATTACAAAAATAATAATAGACTTTATTTCTTAGAGCAGTTTTAGGCTTTGAGAAAATTGAGCAGATTGTATACAGAGTTTCCATTTACTCCCTCCCGCCTTCCCCCTACAGTTTCCCCTAATAGTAACAGCTTGCATTGATGTGGTACACTTGTTACAATTGATGTGCCAATATCGATACAGTATTATTAACTAAAGGCCACAGATTACATGAGAGTTCACTCTCTGTGTTATATATCTATGGGTTTTGCCAAATAGATCCACGTATCCACCATGCCAGTATTTCGTTTGACTGCCTTAAAAATCTTCTGTGCTCCACCAACTCATCCCTCCCCCACCTTAACCCTTGACGACCACTGATCTTTCTGCTGTTTCTGTGCTTTGGCCTTTTCCAGAATGTCGCATAGTTGGAATCATATAGTACGTAGCCTTTTCAGACTGGCTTCTTTCACTTAGCAATATACATTCAAAGCTCCTTCATGTCTTTTCATGGATATGATTTATTTTTTAATCAATATCAGCATTTTCCCATGTCCTTACATAGAGGTCAACCTTTTTCTCCGTAATAACTGCATAAATATTTCATAGCATGATTGCACGAACTTCTTTATCTTTTTCCTTCCTGAGAGACACATAGGTTTTTTTCAAATTTTCTAATTGTCTGTTTACATATCTTTCTCTCATACTAAACTTTGTACTCCTTCACCTTAAAACATATATAATCAATAAAAGGTTATTATCATTTTTGTTCACAAAGAAGAACAATTTACACAAGAAACAATTGGTGGTGACTGAAAACAAGAAGAGGGAGGTGATAGCCAAGGAGTTTAGGGCAGAGAGGGATGATCAAGAAAGACTTAACAGGGCAAGTGGGCTTCTAAATTGAGCCTTGAAAGGCTTGGTAGGGATTAGGAGGGCTGGGAGATTTTGGCCCTTTCCATTTCTAAAATAAATAAGCCACCTCAGCTGGCTGGTGCTGGCATCATTGCTCAACAGCCAGAGGGCTTGGAAACATGCCCACCCTGACTGCTGAAGACTTCCCCATCTGTCCTGCTTCAGCCCTGGGGAGCATGTGAAGGAAAGACAGACTCACTATTAAACAGGGCTTCCTGAGAACATAGATGGGTGTGCATGTGTGACTCTTAGGCAGACACTGGCCAAGAAAAGGCAAGGAGGCCCAGCCTCCAGGAGCTCTCATTCCAAAAATATTCTTTGCTTGTGGAAACCAAGTACATGCCAAAGGACTCATGGGGTGATTGCCTGACGGCTCCTGGGGCTGCATCTCATAACAGGTCTTACCCTCTCTGGTACAGAAAACATCATGGTACCCCCCATCTTCCCTACTATGTTAAATGTTCTCATACTCAAGAACCAAATCTTAGCCACCTTAATTCCTCCCACAGAACCTACCACCCAGCATAACTCTAGGTGTTGTTTGCTGAATGACTAAGTGAACAAATAGTGCTAAAAGATACTTCTCCTAATTTGGATTCCCCCAGAAGCACACCCTGAAACAAGAAATCCAGTGCAAGTAGTTTATTTGGGAAGTGATCTCAGAGACACCAGTAGGGGAGAGAGGAAGTGAGATGTGGACAAGGAAGGAAGGCAGCCAATACAAGGGTGTATTATGAAGCAAGTCTTCTCTGTGGGCAACCGGAGCCTAATCTCCCAGGGAAACTTTGGGAAATGGCAAAACATGTCCTCAGAATGATCCCATCCCAGGGTGAGGTGGCTGAGATATTTATATGCCAAATCCTGCGAGTCATTGGTTGAGGTCTGCTCCTGGGAGTATAATAATTTCCCAGCCCTTCAAACCTGCCGTAAACAGGAGGACTGGGTGGCCTTCTACAGTTCCAGAAAAATCCTTCAGACTCCAAGATGCAGGTGCTGGAAGGTGGAAGTTGGCCAGAGTACACTGACATGGAAAGTCTGAGGGTTACGGGCGAGACACACACAGCATTTGTTGTACCATCTTCCAAGAAAAAAATGTCCACAGGAGACCTGAATCCCCTCTATAGCTTTGTGACAAGTAGTTGTTCCCACCCCCAACCTGTACCTGAAGTGAGAGGAAACAGCACATTTCAGGGCAGTTGATTTCATTGTTGGTAACTTCAAGTGCTTTCCCATTAATCCTAAAATCTCCCTGTCTCTAAATTCCGCAATGGCTGCTAGTTCAACCCACTGGAGCTACTCTAAACATCTAATGCCTAATCCATGTGTCAGCCTTCCATTATCTGAAACAGATGCAATAGTCTCTTTGCACACACATGGTCCTCTCTCTTTTAAACACCTCCCATTCTTTCAACATATCCCTCACATGATGTAGTTTTGAGTTCCTGGCCATCCCTCACACTCCTGACTAAGCAAAAAAAGAAAAAAGAAAAAAAAAAAAAAGGAAAGAAAGAAAGAAAAAGAAAAGAAAACAAAGTATCTATGAAGGACTAGGGACTAAGTTACTTTTAAACACTGGTAGCCCTTCAACCCATGTTCTTTAAATCGGGGGTGACCACATAGTGAGAGAAGAGGCTAGGGCTTCCTAAGGGGACCAGATGAAGGATGCAGTTGCTAACAGTGCTCAGTCTATGCCCCTCCCCCAGTCCCCACTGTCCAGCTCTGGTGACAAACTTGCACACACCTGTGACAAAGAGAAAGCACTATAAGTAACTGTTGCACTTTTGCCCAAAGGTAGGTAAGGTATTTGAGTTCTCATTTCATTCCCCTCCACCCTAAACTGTTCATGAATCTATTCCTTCCAACTACCTATAGCACTTTTCCTGCATGGGGGAGATGCAGTTTCCTTCTTGTTACATTTCTAGTAAGTGCCTTACTGAGTCCCCTGCCCCCCACCTAGTAGATTACTTTCTCTCTCAGCAGTTGCTTAGCATTCCTGACAATGTTTATACACTCTATGTAATCCTCACTGCACCCCTTGGAGGAAAGGATTGTTCTATTATATTATAGAAGAGGACACTGAGGCTCAAAAAAGTTAAGCTATTTCCCAAGCCTATACAAGGCTAGGAATGGAACCTAGCCTGCCTGACTCTGAGCTACCTCTGTTGTTTTTTCCCTTTTCAGGCTTCATTCCTCTTTCTTCTGGTAATAGTGCCCACATTTATTTTTTTGGAAACCATTTCTCCCCCCTCAATCTTTGTTGTTTGCTTGAAGATGTCTCCACTCATTTGCAGAGATCACTAGATTGGGCACAAGCCAATTTCTATATGTCCTCCTCTTGCCAGTTATTGGTTCAAAGATTAGCATATAACCAGAGTCAGGCCCATATTTCAATAGGATGAAAGAAAGCAAGAAGCTCCTCTTTCTTTTTTTTTTTTTTTTTTTTTTTC
>NW_007741920.1:0-766 GCF_000696425.1 Galeopterus variegatus
CGACACCGAGGGTTGCAATCCCGTTACCGGTCAGTAAAAAAGAGACAAAAAGGAAAAAAAATAAAAAACCACAAGTGAATGAGAACAAAAGCGCAGCCCTTGCCACGCAAAAGCCGGCAGCGCACACAGCCAGGCATCTTGGAAGGTGCCCAGCCACATGGTGATCCGGGAAGGAAGCCACCCTGGGCACAGGTCTCATCCCTGGAATTCCTTTCAGGTTCGCCATGGGGCAGCTCAGTCCTCGCGAGCTCACGCTCACCGCACAGAGGGCCATCTCAGCCTTTCTACCCTGCAGACGGCGTCCTCTGTCTCTACTCTGCAAGCTAGTGGCATGGAACACAAGCAAGACACAGCCAAAAAGTGGGGCACAGAGAGGAAAGAGGTGAAGGGGGGAGGGGAGGGGAAGTGCTCTGACCTGGGCCTGAGGTTGGGAACACCCAGCACCAGGCACCAGCCCACTCCCTGGCGAAAGAAGAAAGAAATAATAGAAATAATAGAAAATTATCAGTCCATGGGGTGGGAGAGCAGGGTGCAGATGCATGACAAGGGTCTGGGATATAAAACAAGTAGCACTTTCAGTCCCTGGCAGGTGTGGGCACACCCAGATGATGTACAGGCGGCTGCTGCTCCGGGGCAAGGCCCAGGGGTCCCATGATCAAAGTGGGGTCTGCCATCCAAGGCTGAGGCATCCTCCCATCGACTGGAACTAAAACCTAGTGTCTGTCCTGAGAAGGCTGCACCTGTCTTTGCAGCCACCCCAAAATAC
>NW_007741920.1:2316-3339 GCF_000696425.1 Galeopterus variegatus
ACCCTGGGCTTATCTCGGGCAGCTTGCTCTGCCCACGCTCGCCTGGAAGCCCTCTCAGTCTAATAAACACATGTAAGAGGCCAGCAGTGGAGCAGTTTGTAGGTGTAGAAAGTCTGCCTGTAAGCACATGGGGGGGAGGCTGGGGAACCTGTTGGGGAGGAAGGAACCCAAAGGACCCCGAAGGCAGGTGGGGCCGATGCTGCTCGGCAGGAGAAAGGGCTGGGCAGCAGGTCTTACCTGGGGATACACCCATGTACTCCAGTGCCCTGGGGAATCTCACAGCTTCACCTTCACCCCCTTGACCAGATGCCCTCCCCATCTGCAGAACTCGGCCCCAGAAAGTGTCTCTGCCTTGCCTGTGCTTTCTGCCCTCATTGTCCTTTAATTTTCTGCTCCTCTCTGAACTCAGTGCCTGGTGTGGGGCCAGCAACAAGCAGGAGCCCAGTGAGTGTGGCAAGGCCCGAGTGCACGCTGCACTCCTCCAGCGAGGGTAAATGGAAGGGTCCCCCCAAAACACGTGTACACAGGCAGCTGGCCACCTCGGGGAGCCTCCTGTGCAGCTGCTCTCTCCACCTCGAGCTCTTTCATGGCAGCAGGCGTTAGGGGACAGGTGACACCGGCAGCAGGCATTAGGGGACAGGTGACGCCAGCAGCATCGTCATCCTGGTTCCTGTTCAGGGGCTGTGTCGGCCACCCCCCAAGCCTGGGACGGGGCAGGTATCTTGCTGCTCCAAAAGAAGATGCGGGGCTGAAATGGAGGAAGTGGCTCAAAAATCAGACCCGGGCGTCGCTGTTGGGGGTAACACCCTCTCCTGGCCCTCTCAGCTACTTATTCCCCCCAGCAAAGCTCTAGCCCTGGGAGCTGCCCCTTACTGCCAGCACACACTGGGCTGCCACTGTGGAACTGTGGAGGCAGAGCCCTCAGGGTGGTGCCTCCTGGCCAACTGGAAATGAAACGCTGTCCCAAGGCCACGGTTACCCAGGAGGCTTAAGGGCCCTGGGCTTGTGACCACAGGGGCAGCT
>NW_007741920.1:4337-8219 GCF_000696425.1 Galeopterus variegatus
AGGGTCACCAGACACGTTGTGTGTGGAGGGTGGGGGTCTCTGGGCAGGGTCACCAGACACGCTGTGTGGGGGGGGTGGGAGTCGAAGAGCTGTGCTGGGGTGGGGTGCTCAAGACGGGAGGGATCCGGCCTCCCGCCTCCTGTGAGGGGTGGGCTGCCCCTGGGGAAGGGCCTCCACTGGAGAGGACGTGGCAGTCAGGGCCTGACCCACCCTGGGAAGGTCGCCCTTGGTCCTTGGGCTGGGATCAGATCCTCAGAGTGGAAGGGCTGAGGGGGCCCAGGGGGAGCGTCTGTGGAGCCCCAGGCCCGGAGGGCCTCAGTGATCTCCCCAACAGCTTCCCTCTTGCAGGCCCTGGGGTACCCCTGGGCCTTTCTCTGCAAGAGAATGGCCGCCCCACCAGGAAGGGGCCCGTGGAGCCCAGGACCAGAAAGGGGGGTCACCCCAGGCGTGCCCTGCTAACAAACCAGGCTTTCGGGTCTTTCCAGCCGGAGACTGTGTCGTGTTGCTTTGAACTGTTTAACGTGAGTCTCCAAGTGTGAGGAACCGTGGAGCTGCCAAGTACTTGATGCATCCTGGAGGGGCTCTGAGGTGCCCTGCAGGGCACAGTGAGGAGGTCACTGGTGTCAAAGAGAGACAAAGCTGGACACTCGTTAACGTGCAAAACCAGATTTTACTTAATAGTTGCTTACAGTAGGAGAAAGAGCTGAGCTCCATACCAACGTGTGTGGACATGACTGGCGTCTTCTGGGGAGAATAAGGAAGTAGGGAGGAGGAATGGTGTGTTCCGGGGGTTACTCAATAGAGTCAGGGAAGTAAAAAATTAGAAAAAGCAGGAAGGAAGGTGTCGAGCTCTTTTTCCTGCCGACTGGGCCAATTGTTGAGCTGGGGCTGGGTGTGGAGCTCACAGACCCCTCAAGCCCTTTCACAGACTGCCTCACAAACCCATCACAAACCCTTCACAAGCCAGGCTGGGTCCCCAGACCCCTCACACACAGGTCTATGAGCTAGGTAACCAGCCAAAAGGTCCTTGGAGAGCTGTAGGTTGGAGAGCATGGCAGTGTGCGGCGGACACAGTAGAAACCAGCCAAATGGTGGCGCGCCCATGTGTACTAACTCCACCCACACACAACTTGCTTACAAAGAATGCCCCGCACCACCCCCAACTGGACTAAGGTGAGGGGGCCTGATTAAATTATTCTATTTCCCAACAGGAGGGTTGGCTCATATGAAATCTATGTGGGTCTGCTACTGGCACTCATCGAAGTTAGGCTCCTACCCTCCCACAGAGACTGGGAGACAGGGGCTCTATCTTCAGCTGTTGGTTGTAACAAATGGTAAATTCTGTTGGCAGCCCTGCGTTTTCTCAGGCAGGCATCTTAAGTGGGTCTAGGGTGATCCTGGGAATGTGGCCATGAGCTGTTAGAAACCATGTTAGTGTTTGTTCAAGTCTGTATAGGCCAAGGTGGAGGCTGAGTCGAGAAGAGGGTTTAGAGGAGCCTGGAACAAGTTTGGCCAGGGAAAGAATTTTTGTCAGCCCCCCTCTTTTTCAAGGAATGAACAAACATTCTTCTTTCCTCTGGACAATATAAGGCAGGCTATTTTCTGTTTCATGGCCTTTTGTCCATGAAGAACTAGCTGAACCATTTGTTGAGACTTGGCAAGAGAAGATATTTGCTGAATGGCAAGCGATCAGACATCTAATGAGAAGCATTTCTGTAGAAACAAAAAAATGAAGATTAGTGGTTGGAGCTGACTGTAAACCCAGTTTTTTAGTCTAGGAGGCAGCTGTCACCTTTTGCAGAGTGACAGAGATGCAAAAGATTACTCAGAGCCCATGTATTCCGAGCAATGAAAAGCCCAAAGGGACTGCACCCAGGGAAAACTCCTTCAAGAGAGGAGAGCCCAGGCACAGCCCCGAGTCAGTTTTTGCTTCGATTTTTATTGTAAAGACAAGAAAGTAACAGAAGAAACACAAATGGTTAATCAACCATAGTAAAAACAAACTGGCTACATGACAGTCTTCATTAAAGCAGGTGTAACTTAAAATAGTTCAAACAATTTACCATCAGAAGTAGGCATGAAACTAAGCTATGTGACAGTACAAAAAGAAACAATGAGATAATCACCATAGGAGCACTTAGCTCTCCAAGAAACTCCAAGAAACAGCTTAGGGCAAGATGTGGAACATCCTCCAACCACTAACTAGGAGAATATACTTGAAGATTTTAGCTCACATACTTTCCCATCATTTACGTTTAGCTGCACCGAGGGCAACTGCCTCCAGAGCAATCACTTTTTGCTGTGCTTCAATTCTCTTATCTACATCAAAGGCTTTAGTCCTGTGAAAGTTTTCTGGTCTTTCTTAATCTTAGCAATTCTATGTATTTTCTTGGTCTTTGGCCCCCTAAGCTAGAGGCTCTGGCCTCCTAAACTACAGGACTTTTGTCCTTCTAAGTTACAGGCTTTGGCTTAAACCAAGGACTTCCGTCCTTCTAAACTACAGGACTTTGGTCCTTCTATGCTGTAGGCTTTGGCCCTGTGAAATACATGTGTTTTATTTCTATCTCATTAATGTCAATATCCTCCATAGGCAGCCAGCTGAGATTTGTAGACATTGAGCTCTAAGTATCTTTATTGGGTGGAATTGAGGATAGCAGTGGCAATCCGACGGATTTCCCAGGTGGTGGTCAGAATGTCTGTGGTGATGGCATAGACATCAGTGTCACATCATGGTTGTTTTCAGAGCAGACCATGGAACATGCAGGAGCTCCAGAGGATGTTCTGAGTGGCCCATGTAGCAGCAGCTCCAGGCACAAAGGTTACTTATACATGATTTGCTTTGGCGATGAGTTCTTTGAAGTTTATATCAAGTTATCTGGCTTCAGCCTACAGGGCGTTTTGAGACCCTGGGGGGGGAGGGCAGCTGCAGGACAACCTGAGTCCCAATAAGGACTTGGGCAATCAGGTTTTAGTCTCAGTGACACCAAGTTGGGAGGGAGGGAGAAAAATTGGAAATGTTAATTTGGAGAGTTGTAGCCAGATATTGAAGGAAAGTAGAAGGACAGGATTTCGTAAGGGCTGACAAAATTGTGCAAGAATCCAGTCCAATTCGCAGGTAGATCATAAAACCTCGAAGACAATGAACAAGATTAGAATCTGATAATTGACAAGGGTGTGTTACACTTCTCCATTAAAACATAAAATATCTCACTGCTATCACCTCCCTTTTTGATCAGAGATAATCAAAGATTATTCTTGTTTGCAGAGTAATTCTGGTCTCATTAAATTCGTCATGATTGTTTACGTGAGCGCAGCAAGAATGGGTATTGACCACATCGGACTTTTTAAGTTTGCCCTGCTGGAACTTTTAATAAGGAATCTCAGATTGGACTTCTTAAATTTTTTAAAAAATTGGTACATAATTGTACATATTTATGGGATATGTGTGATAAGTTGATACATGCATACATCAGATTAGACTTTTAAAAGCCAGGCCAAGAATTTGCTATCAGACTTCACCTGCAGTATCTATACATTTAGGGGAATTCCTCTCTTGAGGTCCCCAAAATATCCTAAGATCTTTGGGACTGCCAGGAAGTGACTTTCCTTGTAAAACAGGTACTAGGCCAGATTTTTCAAGGGGGGCTTTGTAAGCATTTGCTCTGACATGCATACATCAGATTGGACTTTTAAAAGCCAGGCCAAGAATTTGCTATCAGACTTCACCTGCAGTATCTATACACTTGGGGGAATTCCTCTCTTGAGGTCCCCAAAATATCCTAAGATTCTTGGGCCCACTGGGAAGTGACTTTTCTTACTCGGATGTTAAGACTGGAAACCCTGTAAACCAGGTACCAGGCCAGATTTTTCAAGGGGGGCTTT
>NW_007741920.1:9814-10407 GCF_000696425.1 Galeopterus variegatus
GTTCTGCTTGATCTTGGGTTAGCAGATTCATGAACCCATGAGTTTCTCAAGTTCAATTCTGGAGATCCTGGCTCAGTCCAGTGGGGACTCAAAGTTACTTAAGCCATCAGAGACCCATCAGAGCGTGTACCCCAGAGTACCTGTCCCAGGCCTTTCCATGGGTCTCTGAGACCTTTTTGTTGAAGATGAAGCCTGAAACCAAGAGATTTCAGGAAAGCCTCAAGAGTAAAATAACAACGATCTGCGATGACAAAAGACTTAAAATGGTGTGGTTAAAGCTCTGATGAGAGTTTATTATAAGAGAAAGCAATTGACAAGGAATATTGGTTGTTTTTGTGACACACAACATTTTAAATAACTGGAATTATGACTGATAACATTATATGGGGACATAACATGGAGAGCAGGGTATTGACAAATTTCTAGGAACTTTATGAAATTTCTGAAATCCTTATCCTTACCCATACAAATATAACCTAAGGAAGGTTAAGCAGCATTTTTCATTTGACAACACCTTACATGAAATTCACCATTTCAAATAAACCTAATTAGTTTAACATCTCAATTCTACGGGATGAAAGGACAAATCCTTT
>NW_007741920.1:11544-14395 GCF_000696425.1 Galeopterus variegatus
ATTTGCTTGTTGTAAGAACTTCAAAAAAAAAATTGTGGTTGTTATATCTTCCTCTCCCCCCACCCCCCGGTTTTTTGGGGGGGTTTTTTTGTTTGTTTGTTTGTTTTGTGTGTGTGTGTGTGTGTGTGTGAAAAGGTTTGAATATTTAATTAGACGGGATCACAAGTCACTGTGAAACACCACTTAGTTGTTTCCTTAACCAAAGTGACAATAAAAGATCATGAAAGTAAATATAAGATAACATGACCATAAAAAAACCTTCATTCTTTTAACAGCAAAAAGCCTTAAGTCAACACGGAGCACAGGATATTGTGTTGGTAAGATAGAGGATCCTTGTTCCCTAAGCAAATTACTCAAAAGGTAAAGAAAACCCTTATACAGTCTCTTATTAAAAATAGACCAATAATCTAGGACACTTTGTTGTTTTAACAGAGAGGAAACCAAACTCTAGTTTTATATCAGTGCACTCGTGATATTAAAGCTCATTTTAAAAAACTTTATATAGAAATCCATTTAATCCTAGCTGGCTTTAACCTTGTAACACAAAATTCCTTTTCTGCAAACCTTCTAAAATTTTTTTGTATCTGTTCAAGTTTTGTCCTATACTTTCCCTCTTTTTTAGTTTTACTTTAGGACAAAATTACTCCTCTTTCCTTAACAAAAACAGATCCCACATTCTTTGCATACTTATCATATAAAAGCACATTCTATTTTCCTCCCATACTTTGTTTACAAAGTTGTTTTCCCTTCACTCTTATTATTTCTAGTAGATTTATTTTCATATATTGATTATAATTTTTAACAGTTAGTAACCTGTGTATTTTACACAGAAAACTAGAAAGTAGCCAGTTGTGAAGTGTTTGTCATATAGCAGTATGTTTATGTCATATACCAGATTAGCACGTTTTATGAAAGTACCATTATAATCTCTAGAGGCAAATGATTTTTATAGTACAATTTTTTTTTAATGTGCCAAGAAGAACATGTTTATTAAAGACCCAAATATCTTTAGCCTCTCTGTACCATATAAAAATAAGCCAAAAGTATATAAGCTTAAACTTAATAATGAATGTTTCAGCACTTTCTCTTATTTAGAAATTATTTAGATAGTCAATGAATATCTATTATTTAGCTTAACTTAGCATAACTCTAAGGTTGCAAGTTACCAAAAAGGTTTTGGAAACTTTTTAGGCAGACATATTATAAAACATAATTCATAACACGTACCTCACTAGTTTATATGAGAGATGGTTCAGGTTTTTTTTTTTTTTCTTTTGCTCCATTTTATATTTTTATCTGAACTGTATTTCTGGCAGATGGAGCCAGTTAAGGATCACCTGCTCAAGAGCTTTCCAAGTAATATTTGTGGAGAAGACCTTTATGACTTTTTTTGCCCTGACATATAATCTTATGGAGGCTGTGGACTAAATGTCTGTTTCCAAGCTTTTTCTTTTCCTTCTTCAGCCTTGGGTCATTGCTTTTGTGGGTCCCTGAGACCCCTGATGGGGCAGGGGGCCCAAAGTTCCAGTGACTACAGGGAGTCAGGGCTGTAATCCAGCTAGAGTGGGACAGGAAAGGTCTGATGGGGAGGACAGGGGTGGAGGAGGTAGGGACTTGAGGGGGACATGTCTAAAGACTCAGGGGATCTGAAGGGAAGCTGGAAGGTGGTGACAAAAGGAAGGAGGAACAGAGGTAATGGGAAGAGAAAGGGCTTAGAGGAGCCAGTTTGGGGAGAACTTAAATTTACCAAAGAAGTCATTGAAGTTCCCAGTTACCCTTGGTAAAGTCACATCAGCAAGAAAGGAAGCTGACAGTGTTAGTGACATAGGAGGTGCTCAGCTTCCCTGGGTTCAGGTTTCAGGACATACCTCTGGGTTTCAAGCCACTCCCCAAGGTCTCGAGCCCCTCCTCTAGGCCCTTCCCTAGAGGAGAGTTATTGTTGCTTATTGGACCTATTTTCCATAACAACAGGGAGAGATTGAGACCACAAGGGGTGGACTTATGCAAATCTAGTGGCTGAGCATGCTCAGTGGAAGGGAGTTTATGGGTTTGCTACTGGCACTTATTGAAGTTGGGCTCCTACCCTCCCACAGAGGCTGGCAGACAGGGGCCCTATCTTGTGGGAACAAATAGTAAATTCTCCTGGCAACCTTGAGTTTTCTCAGGCAGGCACTTTAAGGGGGGCTTGGCTCATCCTAGGGACTTGGCCTTGAGCTGTGAAAAACTGATTAGTGATTGTTCAAGTCTGTATAGGGCAAGGTTGAGGCCCAGCCAAGAAGAGGGCCAGAGGAGCGTAGATAGAGTTTGGTCAGGGAGAGACCTTTTGTCAAGGCCACTGGCGTGATGGGGCCTCAAGCTCATGGCCCAGGCACTGAGGTGTGGGTGCTGCCACCCAGCCTTTGAGAAGTAAGATGAGGAGGTCAGGTTCAGCTCACATTGAGGGGGCAGGGCTGGACTCAGGCCCAGAGCCTGGGACAGCTGCTGGGCCCTTGTTTACTGTGCCCTTGACCAGCCAGAATCTTCCCAGTTCCCAGGCAGAACAGAGTCTTGGCCTGTGGGCAGATGGCTGACCTGGACACCCCAACAGGCATTTCCAGGACCTTTCTGCCCCCACTCTCAAGGCACCCCTGTCCTTTCTGTCCTCTCCACAAGGATCCTGGTTAACCCGCTCTCTTGCCTGAGGCCTGCCCTTTTCTGGGTGCCAATTCCGCAGCCCTGCTCATATGCGTGAGCTGGTTAACGTGAAGGGCGGCCGGCCCTACTGAGGTAGGGGTCCTCCAAGGAGCAGGCGCCACGGCAGGATCAGATGTGATGGGGAGAACGTCTGTGAAGGATACAGGGGAGTGTGAGA
>NW_007741920.1:15808-17352 GCF_000696425.1 Galeopterus variegatus
CACTGCTCTCTTTGGCAAGTAGCACCGACCCAGCCGCTGTTACAGCTTTTATTACATTTAGCAAGCTTGTGCATGCAAGATAAGCATTAATGCATAAATTCTGTTATACTTTTCTCAAGAGCAGAAGGCCGCTACCTCCCTTCTCAACCACTTGGTTATCTATATTGCACCTCCTGGGAACATCCCAAGAAAGTGTTCTCACGACTTCAAGCGTTGTCAAGGATTGTTTGCAATCCTTGACATTTCTTGGTTAACTCATTTGCGAGTTCACCAACTGAACACGTCCTTGGGTGCAGTCCACAGAAGTCCATTAACCATTTCCTTCATCTCCCCCTTTTTTGTGTTTGCCATTTGCAGTTTAACATTTTAGCAAAGACTCAGCTACATATTGTAAGAAACGAGCAGCAGGGGAGTCCTGCCACGGTCGATTAAGTTTTACTGGTAACCAAGTGCCAATTCTTGCCTTCAAGATTTATAAACTATCTTTAGAAAAATTAATGCTCATGGTATGATTTAAACAAGTATATAATGAGCAATTACCTAAACATTTTATCTCTCCAGTGGTTTGGTTCCAATTAATTTGTCCAGTCATCATTAAATAAGGTAATCGTACACAACTGTGAACATATATGGAACTGTTTACAGTGAAG
This sequence comes from Galeopterus variegatus, assembly GCF_000696425.1. Lineage (NCBI taxonomy): Eukaryota > Metazoa > Chordata > Mammalia > Dermoptera > Cynocephalidae > Galeopterus > Galeopterus variegatus. The sequence goes on from NW_007741920.1 coordinate 16,459, forward strand.
TTTAAGGAATAGTTTGATGAGGAATTAGTCATACCTCCAATCCATGTATGTAAAGGATATAAAGATGCAGGAAGTTTCCACAAATCTTTTTGTAATGCATAATATGGTAAATGAGGAAATGGAGGTGCAAATCCTCCACCGTGCCATACAGTAGACTCATTTCCTGTAGTACTTATAGTGTGATTATGTTTATTCCACTTTAGATCTGAAGTGTGGCCTTTGGTCCAAGCGGAGCCAATAGGACTCCAATCAATGACATTTCCATAGGAAGTATTAACCAGTACTCGGGCCGTTTTTCCCCTACAAGAAGTACAGGGAGCCTATTGGGGCAAGTGATTCAGAATAGGTATTTGACAGGGAGGAATATGGGGTACAGAAGTGTTTGTATCAAATAAAGAATTGTGGAAACTATAGGCACTTAACAAAAACAGTCGTCGTAACTGTTCCTTACTTGAAGTATTTCTTGTAACAGTTAACCATGCCTGGGGTGCAACTTTAAGACAATGATCACCATGTCCAATACAAATAGGAGGTCCCTCCAATCTCACTGTATAATTTCTAACATTAGTCCCTTCCTCTTCAGGCTTTAAAGGTCCTCGCTGGGAATGTGGTCCAGGCATCCATCTAGAGTCATTAGTATACACTAACAATGGGGCATCATACCAAGAAATGGCCCGATTAATGGGAGGATGTGGAATATAGGCCCAATAAGTATGATTATCAGCAGTGACAAAACCAACCTGAGTGGACACCAAAGCCATCATGGCCCAAAACATTGCCGATGCATTACCCCCATGACCATGTTGTTCAGTGATCTTATTTGCTTTTTTTTTTTTTTCCTTTTTGTCTTTTTTCGTGACCGGCAATGGATCACAACCCTCAGTGTCATGCCCG
>NW_007741920.1:17444-20813 GCF_000696425.1 Galeopterus variegatus
TCTAACATTAGTCCCTTTCTCTTTAGGCTTTAAAGATCCTCGCTGGGAATATGGCCCAGGCATCCATCTAGAGTCATTAGTATACACTAACAATGGGGCATCATACCAAGAAATGGCCTGATTAATGGGAGGATGTGGGATATAGGCCCAATAAGTATGATTATCAGCAGTGACAAAAGCAACCTGAGTGGACACCAAAGCCATCATGGCCAAAAACATTGCCAATGGATTACCCCCATGACCATGTTGTTCAGTGATCTTATTTGCTTTTTGAGTCAATTTCTTTATCTGTCCCCAAGTTGGTATAGTCACCATTTGAGTGCTTGGTAGTGGATAGCGAAACATTTTCTGGCTATTTGGATCAATCTGTAGATCTGCTCTGCCTTTCCAAACCGCTTCCATTTCCTTCTTTCTCTTTTGAGCCATTTCTCAGCTTAATCCTCTTACCCGGTACCCAAAAGGATTCAGTATCTGTGGAGACATAAGCATAACCTCTGCCCCAACGCTTAACTACTGCCGGAAGCCAAAGGGATTTTAGTGTATCATAATAATATATAGGTTGTTGTAGTGGTTCACTAGCTACATGTGCCCATTGTCTTTCAGCTTGTGTTGAATTTTCTGCATTTCTATTCAAAAACTTATGAGTAAATAGAGCTTGGGCTATTCATCGTCTTTGGGGATTCCATATAATCTCCCCCTTTTTGTTTTGTAATAAAGATTTAAGTGTTCTATTATGCCTTTCAACAACGGCTTGACCTGTGCTGGTATAAGGGATACCAGTAAAATGTTTGATATTATAGGCTTGGAAAAATAACTGACATTTCTTAGATAAATATGAAGGGGCATTGTCTGTTTTTAACTGTATAGGAATTCCCATGACAGCAAAAGCCTCCAAGCGATGAGAAATAACTGCATCAGCATGCTCAGATGCCAGCGGTGTTGCCCACATAAAACCTGAAAAAGCATCCATAGACACATGAACGTGTTTCAGTTTACCAAATTCAGGAACAATAGTGACATCCATTTGCCATAACTGTAAAGGAGCATTCCCATGGTCATTGGCCCCGGCCGATAAAGGAACTGCATCTAATTTTTGACATATGGAGCATTGTTGTACTATCGCATGGGCTTGAGTCCATGAAATATGATAATCATGATGTAAAGAGCGAGCATTACAATGAAAACGGGAATGAGCCTCAGTGGCCTGCAAAACAGAACCTACAAGAGTATCGATTAATGCATTACCTTTACTCAATGGTCCAGGCAAATTGGTATGAGTGCGAATGTGCGTAACAAAAAGAGGTGAGGAACGGAAGCGAATAACTTGCTGCAGTAAGCGAAGTAAAGCATGTAATTCATTAGAATCAGAAGGAACAGTAACAGTTTCTATATTTTGTACCACTTGGACAGCATATTGGGAATCTGAAAGAATATTTAAAGGAATATCTCCTACATCAATTAAAAGTAAATATATAGCGTATAATTCAGCTTTCTGAACCGAAGTATAAGGACTTTGAAGGACTTTATGGTTTACTGTGTCCGTACATCCTGCCAGGCCAAAATTGTTAGCATCTGTGAAGTAAGTTTTTGCATTAGATATAGGAGAAAATGTAACACAATGAGGAAGGATCCAAGACGTTCTCTGCAGAAATTGAAGCATCTTATGAGAAGGACAATGAGATGTAAAACTTCCTAAAAATTTACTAACAGCCAATTGCCACCATACATTCAAAGCATACAAGGATTGTATCTCTTTGTGAGACAAAGGCAGTACAACACACAAGGATCTTGACCAGTTAACTGGCGGAAACAGCCGTCCTTTAGTTATCAAAACAGAAATTTTATCTATATATGTTTCCAATGATTTAGTAGTTTTATGCGGAAGAAAAAGCCATTCAATAATATTATCTTGTTGTAGTAACACATCAGTGGGTGAATGAGGTGTATGAAAAATCACAAGTTGTAAATTTGTATAGCCAGTAATTCTTTGCAATTGAGTTTGTTGGATAATATTTTCCAATTGTTGTAACTCAGATTTGGCTTCTTGGGATGGGGTTATCCAAGGTTGGATCACCCTTTAGTGTTGAAAATAAATGATGCAAGGCATATGTTGAGGTACTCAGTGAAGGACGAAGCCAATTTATATCTCCCAATAACTTCTGAAAATCATTTAAAGTCCGCAATGAATCCCTTCGAATTTGTACCTTTTGGGGAATAATGATTTGTTTAGTAATCTTTTGTCCTAAATAAGGAAAAGGAGGCTGTGATTGAATCTTATCCTCTGCAATTAAAAGTGTGGCATGAATAATCTGTAACAATTTTGGACAAGAAAAAGTTGGAGGTATAGCAATTAAATATCATCCATATAATGAATAAATTTCAAATCCGGAAATTGAACCTGTAAAATCTCTGAGCTTGCTCATTACTAATTGCTCTTTAGACAGCAACATGAAACCGGGCCAAAAAATCAGTATAGGGTTCATTAGGACCTTGTATTATCTTAACAAAAGTTTGGGGGGATTGTCCTGAGTCTTGAATCCGCTGCCAAGCCGTAAGGCAAATTGCCTTTAATTGGGCAAGGGCAGCAGGATTTATTTGACATTGCTGTTGAAGATCAGCCCAGGCACCAGTACCTGTAAGTTGTTCCACATCAGGCCCTCCATTACGCTGATAGGCATTTAGGCGAGACATCCTTTCTGCTTCATCTCGCCACCATGATTTAAACTGTATGTATTGAGGAGATTCCAAAGTCGTACAAGCAAGCATTTTCCAATCTTTTGGGATAAGTAAATTGTCCTCAGCAAAAGACATTAAAAGTCCCGTAACATAAGGGGAGGCAATACCATAAGTACTAACAGCCTGCTTAAGTATCTTTAAATATTGAAAACTGACAGGATCATATTGCACTTGAAAAAAATCTATTAGGAAATTCTTCATTAGGAGGCATTTTCTGTCTTAAAATGGGAAAATTAAAAAATCCAGTAGGAGGCATGTCAGGAAGAGTCTTTTGGGGAGCCCCTGAATCAGCATCTAACATAACCTTTGTCATTTGAGGCGAATGAATCAGTATCTAACATAATCTTTGTCACTTGAGGCAAATTTGGAAATTTAAAAATATGATGTGGAATGCCAGGGGCAGAAGCAGACGGAGGGATTGATTTCTGCTGTACAACAGGGAAAGCTTGTGCATCCTGTAAGCAGGCCTCCAGTTTTTGAATAAGATCGTCCAAAACATCCAATTTTGGATCGTCAGGGGTCTTAGGTAATGGTGGGTATGACTTAGATTGAATAAGACATTTCTTTTCTAGTTCAGGTTTTGGAATCTCAGTCTCATCATCAGAAAAATCAGAATGATCATCAGACTCTGAA
>NW_007741920.1:21813-23520 GCF_000696425.1 Galeopterus variegatus
AATCAAATTGGTTCTTATTGTCTGGAGTAAACCAATAGCAATGTTTCTGTATCTTTTTTAATAATGAAAGTAAAACCTTCTCTTTAATTTTTAATCCTGAAGCAGTCAACAATGATTTCAATACTGCCCTATAATCACTTAACACTGATCATTAACACTTAACACTTAATCACTTAACATTTAAACACTTAACACTGATGGGAAATTCCCCATTATGCCCCGACTCTAAATTTCCTGAAGAGATGGCGTAACTCTTCTCCGTCCATTAAAACCTCCTCGGTCCCGTCCGTTCCCACATCTTACCTTTTGTGCCCCTCGTTTGGGCACCAGATGTTGATTAAAATGATTGGAGACGCGAAGGAAGACGCAGCAGACGAGATGCAGGTGAAGAGCGGGGGCTACTGCTCTCTCAGGCGAGTAGCGCCGACCCAGCCGCTGTTACAGCTTTTATTACATTTAGCAAGCTTGTGCATGCAAGATAAGCATTAATGCATAAATTCTGTTATACTTTTCTCAAGAGCAGAAGGCCGCTACCTCCCTTCTCAACCACTTGGTTATCTATATTGCACCTCCTGGGAACATCCCAAGAAAGTGTTCTCACGACTTCAAGCGTTGTCAAGGATTGTTTGCAATCCTTGACATTTCTTGGTTAACTCGTTTGCAAGTTCACCAACTGAACACGTCCTTGGGTGCTGTCCACAGAAGTCCATTAACCATTTCCTTCAGTACCAGCTGTCCCTGAGTTATTGGATCACAGCCAAACTCCCAGCCACTGTCTTTGTCACCCTTTATCCTGTTGGACCAGCCCCTTGAGGGACAGGCTCACACCTGTCTTTGCTGGGGGTTCCAGCCCTGTTCAGCAAGCTCTAGGCAGCGCCCTCCACGGCCTCCTTGGGGGACCTGTGTGTGGACTGGGGCTACTTCTGTGTTTAAACACTCATGCCTCAGCCTGTTCTTACCACCTATGTCCTCTCTGTCATCGCACCTGTAGCTCTGTGCCTGTCTTTCCCACTGGGCCCCTAGTCCCGTGGTGACAGAATGAGGTGTGTACAGGCCACTGTGACTCTCAATGTGCCAATGGCTGTTGTCACTGGTTATGTGTTCGGGAATATCAAGGATAGTGCTCCCCAAATGGCTAGTGGCCTTTCTAAGTGCTGCTCGAGGGCGCAGTAGCTGCGTGTTGACCCGCAGTGGAGAGTGGGGGACTCACGGCTCCTCGAGCTCTTTCTTAGGGAAGCTGGCTGCGGCCCTTCTCCTGGCGACCAGCCCTAAGGTGCCTGAGTGTGCTGCGTGACTCAGACCTTTCTCTCTGTGGCCTCTTGTAGCAGGTGCAAGGGCCATCTTGCTCCTTGCTGAATGTTCGTTGCTTCCGAAGCTCACGTGGAAGCTTGGTCCCCAATGTGGCAGGGCTGGAAGGTGGAGCCTTTAGGGGATGATTGGAGGGCGAGGGCCCGGCTCTCATGAGTGGACTAATCCATTCATGGATTAATGGGTTGAAGGATAAATGGGTTATCACGCGAGTGGCAAGGACGGCTCCCAAGGAGAGGAAGAGAGCATGAGGACACGCTTTTACCCTCCTCGCCACGTGACGTTCTGCGCCGCCTCGGGACTCTGCAGAGTCCCCACTAGGAAGTTCCTCGCCAGAGGCGCCCTCTCGACCTTGGACTCCCGAAACTGTAAGAAATAAATTTTGTTTCTTTATAAATT
>NW_007741921.1:0-408 GCF_000696425.1 Galeopterus variegatus
TTTTTTTTTCTTTGAGCACTTTAAATATGTTGTCCCATTGCCTTTTGGTTCCCATGGTTTCTGACAAGAAATCAGCTATTAATGTTATTGTGAATCCCTTTGGTATATGACAAGTTGCTTTTCTCTTGCTGCTTTCAAGATTCTTTCTTTGTCTTTGTCTTTTAACAGGTTGATTATAGCATATGTTGGTGTAGAACTCTTTGAATTCATCCTACTTGTAGGTTGTTGACCTTCCGTGTGTAGATTTGTGTCTTTCATCAGATTTGGAAAGTTTTTGACCATTATTTCTTTCAACATTCCTTCTGCCCTTTTCTCTCTCTCCTCTTCTTCTGAAACTTCCAGAATGCGTATGTTAGTATCCTTGATGATGTCCCACATGACTCTTAGGCTCTGTTTATTTATTCTGTA
>NW_007741921.1:5240-6059 GCF_000696425.1 Galeopterus variegatus
TTTTTGAAGACCCCTCATAGACAGAATATAGTTGGATTATGTGTTTTTTAAATCCATTCTGCCAATATCTTCCTCTTAATCAGGGAGTTCAATCCATTTACATTTAAAGTCATCAATGATAAGTTAGGACACACTTCTGCCTTTTCTCTATTGGTTTTTCTATATGTCATATCTTTTTTGTTCTTTATTTCCTTTATTACAGCCTTCTTTTGTAGTTGATTTTTTTCTAGTATACTATTGTGATTCTCTTCTCATTTCCTTTTCTAAATATTTTTTAGTGGTTGTCTTAGTGTTTAAGCTGGGGATTGGAATTAGCATCTTAAATTTATGAGTCCAGTTGGAAGTAAAACAAATTTAATTTCAATAGTATACAAAAACTCTATTCAATAGTATACAACAACTCTATTCTTGTATAACTCCATTTCTCCCCCTTTGTTTTGCTGTTGTTATAAAGTATATCTTTAGATATCATGTGCCCACTGACATAGTTATAATTATTGTTTTATTCAGTTGTCTTTTAAATCATATAAGAAAAGTAAAGGAGGAGAGATATAACCAAAAGTAAGACAATACTAGCTTTGATATTTACCTAAGTAGTTATCTTCAACAGTGTTCTTTATTTCTTTGTATGTCTTCAATTTCAATTCTAGTGGGTTTTTATTTCAGCCTGAAGGACTCCCATTAAAATTTCTTGTAGAGCAGACCTACTAGCAACAAATGCCATCAGCTTTTGTTTATATGGAAGGTCATAATTTCTTCTTCAATTTTGAAGGATAGTGTTGCCAAATATAGAATTCTTGATTGACCATGTTTTTTTTT
>NW_007741921.1:11406-12436 GCF_000696425.1 Galeopterus variegatus
ATCCTGGAGAGACACCAGAACATGAGACAGGAATATAGACTAAGGCAAGGGAATCATGACCAGCTATCAATGTTTAGCTGTCCAGAAACCATTTCTCCCTTCCGAATAGAACCCTGATTTCTGTACACATTATGTTCAATACTGGTGGGAGTGGACATACAGATGCCTATCTCCCACTACAGTTAGTGAAGAGCTGCAGAGTTCTGATCTGTGTGGTTTAAGGACAATAGCGGAGGTTATCTTCCTGNAACTAATTAATTTTTAAGTTAAAAAAGGCCATCACTTAGTGGAGAATCAAGGGCTCTGGTTAATTTCAGCCAGGGTCAAATTCAAGGAAGTAGGACAAGGCAGCGAGGTTTCGTACAGTCAGGATGGAGTCAGAATGGCCATTACATCAGACTTCTGGATGGCATTCTTCTGGCTTTAAATGGAGGTCCTAGGCAGTGGCTAGATACAGAATCTAAATTTCCAGCAGAGCTGGGCGCCAAAGCTCGGAGAATAATTTTTATCTGTCCCCTGCCTACCTCTCCTACTACGTGTTCTACCACTTTATCCTTCCATCGCAAAAAAGAAAAAAATTTCCAGCCATCCTTTTTCTCAAATATGTCAAACTCATTTCCGGGGCGGGTCCTTGCTACTGCCTTACAGCCCTGACAACACTTTCTATGTTACCCTTCCATCTACTAGCTACAATCAATCCCATTAGTCTATTTATTTCCTTCCTAGCACTCATTCGTTCTGAAAATACCTTATTTGGTTGTTGTCACAAGCATATGAGCTCAATATGTGTGCAAATATGTGCAAAGATTTTGACTGTTCTGTTGACCATAAACGTTCTGTGACATGAATACTGCTTGCACAAAATGGGAGCTCAATAAAAAACACTGAATTAATGCAAAATCAGAACTCCTCATCAGGGAACAAAAATGTTAAGTAGAGAAACGGAGGCAGAAATCCAGCTACACTATGGGGACATAAGAGTGTGGAGGGTCAGCAAATTTAAGTTCACCTTTTAGGGTTGGATTCAGAG
>NW_007741921.1:13779-15711 GCF_000696425.1 Galeopterus variegatus
AAAAAAAAAAGGGCGAGTGGGGCAATGATATGGCCTAAAAGGAAGCAGGAAGTAATAGGAAAAACTAAGTAATCTACAAACTATTAGGTTGAATCACATGAAATTGTTGACATCTTGACTTTTTTTAACCCACAAAAGAGGCAATTTTATATCATTTCACCTCATGGCATTAGTTCTGTAGATGAAGATTGCTTTGACAATACTACTAATAACTACTCCACTGCCCATTGGTACACACCTTTACAGATTACATTTCATTGTCGATTCAGTGATCCTTTAAGACAAGAAGGGTAAAGATCATTCCATTTTATATATTCCTCATGTGAGGCAAAGCAGATTCGGTAATCCTACCCATTTATCAGAGCAGCATTTGCCTTTAGCGAAAACTGTAACTTTTTTTTTTAAGGCTATTATCTGTCCCCCACTCCCTGCCCCCTGTCCCACTCTCCACATCATGTTCTGTCAAAATCCCTCTTGAATTTGACTTCTGTAACTGGTCTCCCACACTTTATTCTCCAACTGTTTTTTCTAAATGCAAATCTGACTGTGTCATTTATCTGCTTAAAATCTTAACAGTTTTTCATCCCCTGCAAGATACAGTTCTAATGCCTCAGTCTGTCCTTCATGATCTGACCCTTGGCTACCTTCTCCAGCTCCACCACCTGCCATTCCTTCCAACAAACCCTATGCAAAATAAAACTTCTTCTCTGTGCCATGTACCTCTGTGACTTTATCCTAACTGGTCTGTGGCTCGAATGGCTTCCTAAGCCCATTTCACCATCCCTTATCTGACATTCAGCAGGCAAATTTGTTTTTCAAGGCTCAATGTCACCTCTACCAAAGAATGCCCGACTTTCTTCTGATAGTCATAAATTTACTATGCTCTCACAGCAGTTGGTACATTTTCCTAAGACTTTTTTTTTCACTTTCAGCTGCTTTAATTTTTTTTTTTAATTTTACACTTGAAACATAATTNTTTTTTTTTCACTTTCAGCTGCTTTAATTTTTTTTTTTAATTTTACACTTGAAACATAATTGATTATATATATTTATAGGGTAGAGGTATTAGTATTTGTGTACAATATGTAATGATCAACTCAGTATTATCAGCATGTTCATCATTACAAATCATTATTATTCTTTATGGCCATTACCCAATTTCTCCCTGACCCCCTACCCTCTCCCCGTTTCCCACCTCTAGTGACCATAGATCTGTTCTCCCCTTCTGAAAGTTCAATGTATTATAGTGGTTGTTTATTGTTTTCTTTCTTTTCTTTCTCTCTCTCTTCCTCCCTTCTTTCTTTCCTCCCACTTATGACTGAGGACATGCAGTATTTCTTTTTCTGTGCCTGGCTTATTTCACTTAACATAATTTTCTCCAGACTCATCCATGGTGCTGCAAATGGCAGAATTTCATTCTTTTTTATGGCTAAGTATTCCATGGTGTATATATGCTACATTTTCCTTATCCAGTCATCTGTTGATGGATATTTAGGTTGGTTCCATATTTTGGCTGTTGTAAAGAGCTGTGATGAACATTGGAGTGCAGGTATCCTTTCGACATGATGATTTCTATTCCTTTGGGTATATACCCAGTAGTGAGATTGGTAGATCATATGGTAGTTCTATCTGCAGTGGACTGAGAAACCTTCATAGTGTTTTGCATAATGGCTGTACTAAATTACTGGCCCACCAAAAGTGTAGAAGGGTTCCCTTTTCTCTGCATCCTCACCAGCATTTATTTTCTCTTTTTGATAACGGTCAGCCTAACTGGGGTGAGATATCTCAATGTGGCTTGATTTGCATTTCTCTGATGATTAGTGATATTGAAGATTTTTTCATGTACCTGTTGGCCATTCGTATGTCTTCTTTTGAGAAATGTCTGTTCAGTTCCTTTGCCCATTTTTAAAATTGGATTTTTTTTTTTTTTTT
>NW_007741921.1:16963-23514 GCF_000696425.1 Galeopterus variegatus
ATGTTCGAGTCAGCTAATAGTTCATAGCTTTTCTCTTAAATCAAGATTGAGTTTTAAAGTGTAATTTGTCTTTTGTCTTAACGGTTCTGAATACTATTCTCAAAGTAAGGTTAGGCATACCAGCTCCCTGCCTTACTGCTCTCTCTGATTCTCAGTACACCATCAGTGTTATCTGTCCCCATCCCTGAGCTCCGTTCTCTACTTCTAGGGTCTTTAGTACTTTCAAAATTTAGTAGCAAGTATTAAAGTGCTGAAAAATGATGAGGCTACTGCAGTAAACCAGGTTAAAGATGAGAAGAATATAAACAGAGAAGAAACAAAATTGACAAAACTCTTTCTACCAACTTGTGTTTTCTTGGACTTGGGGAAAAAGACCACCATTATCTGACTTTAGTTGTGAGAACACATTGGTCTAGCTTGTGGAATACTAACGTTCTACCAGACAGATAGTTTGAAAAGCACACTCTTAGCCCAACAAAACACAGTCATACCTTTATTCAAAGCAAGGGGTCATTAAAGAAAAGTGTGACCTTAAACAACTTTGAAGAAAATTTTTATTAAAATTCATTAAATTTACTTTTTTACATTGTTGGGCTTTAAGAAATGTTTTGCATAGCTTAGTAGAGTTCAGTAATTTTCCCAGACTCCTTGAGCCAGATGGGCATTTTTCCCACACTCTGGTTGGTAAAATCCAGTCCCCACCCTCTTATAAGAGAATGCAGTGCTTACTCACAAGGGGATGCCAGTTCTCTGGGTGGGCCCAAAAGAGAAGCTGAGGTTTCAGCCACTTTGAAGCCCAATAGATCAAGATCACAGATCTAAAAATCACAAGAGCTCGAATCAGGGACTCAAGCCAATGAAATATCTTAGCCACACCCAGTAACCAGGTGGCAGTGGGTGGGTGGGGTAGGAGAGACAACATTTATTTTCAAGATATACTAGTGATATGACTGTTGTGATATTTCAATTTTCTATTCACTTGGAGAGATAGGCTGTACATCTATAACATATCGTGATTCATCTTAATGTAGGAGGCATACATTCTCACAGAGTAGTGTCCTTTTTCTCACCTAACATTATTTCACAGGCACATGTCCATGGTGTGATTTAATCTATACCCTTTTTATCTTTACGGCTACATGCTTCATTCATTTGGTTATGCAACAAATATTTACTGAACATCTACTATCTGCTGGGTAAACTGGTACACACTATACATATTTAACACCATTTGCCTGTTAATACTCATTCTGGGGCATCTTGATCATTTTCAATTTTTATTATTAAAAATATTATTATTAAAATCTTTGAACTTTTAATGTTTTTTTGTATGTCTCTCAAAATAGTATTAGCAGGAAAGAGTCTGACCAGGTGGAGGAATTGTACAACTACTGTTGTATGTGGTCAAGATTAAAGCATAGACTTTAATTTTAGAATTATATGTGAAATTTATGACTAGGCTACTGTGGTAGACCAGGTTAAAGATAAGAAGAGTCTAGAGCAGGGCAATGGCACTGGGAATGGGGGGAAAAAAGAGGATTAGAAAAATACTGAGGAAGGGAGTCACAGCTGGGAAGCTGGATAGGTTCTATTTCATAATGTTCATTTTGAGGTAACTATGGGTAATATCCAGGTGGAGATATCCCAGGTGATTATAAAGTTTGTTGAAGAGGTAGCTGTAAAAAAAACACAAGGCTTTTTAGCATGGATTTTTTTAGCTAGAAATCACGAAGGTCAGCTAACTGAATTGTTTCATTTTACAGATAAAGAGACAGGCTCAGACAGATACACCTGTCTATTTTCAGAAAGCTACTCAGAGAATTGTGAGACTCTTCAGGGCTCTTTCAGTCCACCATGCTGCATTCCATTTGTATATTCCAGAATACCTACAGTTTAAAGTTTTCTCAGAATCCCACAATTATATACAGAACTCCAGATAAAAAGCACAAATCCCACTTGCATTCTTTTGTCACTGTGTAACTGACTTCTCAATCAAAGAGATCCTGCCATTGCTAGCTGGAGAAAATAAAGAGGACGTGGTCAGATTATTACAAGTGGCTTTTGATCACAGTGAACAACCCTAAATATCACATTGTTACTGTAACCTGGCTGCACATATCTCCGTGTTCAACTTTAAAGAACCAGTCATTCGACTGTCATTCTAAAAGCAAACAAAGGCAGTATGTTTATCACACACAATCACATGAGGAATTTAGCTGCATAACATTTACATTTAGCTGCATAACAACAGTTGATAGGCAAAAGTGCCAAGAGCATATTAAAAAAATTAACACAACAAATAGTTACAAAGTTGAGGGCCAATGATAATTCAACTTAAGAATTCTCAAGAAATGAAACTTCTTTTAAGAAAGTTACAGGTTTTAAAAACAAAAGCAAAAATAATTGAGTATAAAATGAAGACCTAAATTCTTAGGGAGGTATAAAGATACAGGTTGAGCATCCCTAATGTGAAAATCTAAAGACCAAAATGCTCCAAAATCTAAAACATTTTGAGGGCCGAAATGATGCTCAAAGGAAATGCTCACTGGAGCACTTCAGATTTCAGATTTTCAGATTAGGGATGCTCAACTGGTATGCATTCTGCAAATATTCCAAAATCTGAAAAAATCAGAAATCTGAAACACTTCTATTCCCAAGCGTTTTGGATAAGGGATTCTCAACCTGTAGTGAATGAGGGAAGAAATTAAATGAACATTCAGTGATGAGCATCTACTATGTACCAAATATATATAATAAATACATAAAATCATTTCATCTTCACATCAGCTCTGTGAAACAGACATTATAAGCACCTTACAAATGAGAAAACTGAAGCAAAGAGATTAGGCAGTGGTGGCAATGTTGCAAGGGCTTTTTAGTATCATGCACCCTGGCTTTATATCTGGGTTCATCTCTTACTATTAAGCTGTGAACAAATTAATTTAACCTCTCCTAAGACTGTTAATCATCACCTGTAAATGACAGTATTAATAATATTTGCTTCAGAGGGTCACTATGAGGACTGTATGTGTCATGGAAAAAGCACTTAGTGTTATGCCTGGCACAAGCAAGTACTCAAAAGTTAGCTATTTACCATTGTCTAAGATCACATAGCAAGTAAGTGGCAGACAGGATTCTACACTTTCCTAATTCTAAGCTGAACTTCTGCACTATCCATGGTTACTTCTTTAGGCTCTGAGACCCTAGAAGTAGAGAACGGAGCTCAGGGATGGGGACAGATAACACTGATGGTGTACTGAGAATCAGAGAGAGCAGTAAGGCAGGGAGCTGGTATGCCTAACCTTACTTTGAGAATAGTATTCAGAACCGTTAAGACAAAAGACAAATTACACTTTAAAACTCAATCTTGATTTAAGAGAAAAGCTATGAACTATTAGCTGACTCGAACATTTATCAATGTGGAAGGAACAGGTTGCCAGTAAAGCTACTTACTTTACCTAATATATAGCAGATATCTCGTATCTGATATTTTTGAGTTTCTAGAGATATTTTGGTCCTCTTACTTTTTTAGATATCCTGAAATGAGTTTTGTCTCCTATATTACTTCTAAATCAAGTAGTAAAGATTCTGATAGGTAGCAAAATATCACTATCAATCTTGGCATTTGAAGTTGTTTTTATGAGAAAAAGCTATGTAATTTTTCTATTAGCAAGGTAAACAAGGTAAGGTAAGCAGCTTAATGTATTTCACAACAATATTAACTTCTTTCTCCTTGTTCTTATTTATGAATTACCTTGCTAATAGAAAAATTATCTTGCTTTTTCTTCTTATAAAAACAACTTTAAACGTCAATCACTTCTAATCCCAAAATGAAAACAGCATAGAGCTCCCTCTAGCGTCATATTAGTGAAACATAGGGCCATTTAATTCTCATAAGATTTACAGGTTATTCAATACATTAATAAATTAAGTCCTTACTTGGTATTAGATGTTTATTCTCTTACCAGACATCATAGTCCTAATTATATGGTATCTTCTAATGTGAGTAACCACTACTTTTGAATATATATTATACACAAATTAAGAGGGCACAGTGTAAACAGCTCTCTAAACAAAGTCCTGCTATCCAAGTCAGTTCATTTATTATATGCATGAAGCTAATGAAATGCTAATAAACAGCTTAATGTATCTGACAACTGTATTAACTTTTTTTTCTTTGTTCTCCTTATTTACAAATTTGAAAAAATGGCAATGCAGGGTAATTTGATTCCAACAAAAATGGCCAGAATGTTAGGCTGGTGACTTTCTGAGAGATTTAAGAGGTACTCATATATTCTAGGACACACAGAGGCAGAATTCCTTGAGATTTTAAATGTAATACTGGTTGACTGTGAATACAAGACTAACGTCTTTAATATGCTAAGTTACTTTTCCTGTCCTATGTATTGTCATAGGTATTCCATGAAAAAAAGGATTCCCTGGTCAAGTAAGATTAGGATATGCCAGGTTAAACCAAACTCATCTACTTTCTTTACTGGCAGACCTTTCAGAATATTTAGAATGCTAATATGCACTTTAAATCTCCAGTACAGGATAGCATGTATCTTTTCCCAAACTTACTTGACTATGTATTCCTTTTTTCTGCAAGAGTATCTAATGACATTTAAGGGAGCTAATGTTCAATACAACAGTTTGGGAAATAATCTAATCCAAAGTTGCATCAATTACTCGGTTCTAATCACAAATCTCCACCCATTGACTCAATGCATCAAATGAACCTCTTTCCTGCATTCTTAGTGTCCTTTCCATTTGGTAGCCACTGGCTTTTTTGAGATTTCAGTGCTATAGAATCTCAAATGTCCTGTTATTCTCTGGTTTTTTGATTTAAAATTCAAGTGGCTTCAGTTTATGGCATCATACAAGGTATGAATATCCTTACACTCCAAACAAATCATTCCACTTACTAAAATAGGAGATGCTGATTTCACTCTTTTGTATACCTATCTATGGACTCATGGGGAATGTACACTGAAGCCTAGCTAGAAGACAAAGTATAATAGTCTAAATTCAGTTTTGGCTAAAAGATCAGACCACAATCATCTCCAGTGAAGGCAAGAGACTAAAGGATAGCACAATCAGACTCTGGGAAACAGCTCGGAAATGCATTTGGAATCATACTGGGGGTAATGGTGCCCAGCCCTAATGTAAAGTGAGGAAAAGGGAAGGAGAGAGTAAGGCACAGAAACAATATGGAAATAGGACAGCTTTTTGAATCCTCTAGAATTGAATTCTCCTAGTGCAGCTTTAGTAATTAGCTAGAACCAATTTAATTCCTAACAAACATAGAACATCCATAGCTAAATGTGAATAATTTAAAAATCTATTTTGAATTATCTACTTTTCATTATGATTCAGGATAATTTAAGAACAGTATGTCTATTTCAGTCAGGGTTCATAATACTCCTTTAAACTGAAGATGGATCTGTTTTTTCAAGTTATTTTGGTACTTTCTCTCTTGAGCTAAATTCCAGAGAAAAGCCCTTTAGAACATAAAGCATTTTTAGGGATACTGATGTTGGAATATTAAATAAGTAAAAAACAATCAAGTAAATCAAGGCCTGTCTCATTTTGTATCACTGAATTTGTAAATTCTCTTGGTAAGGCTGCATATATTCACAAGTCAAAGAGTAATTTAAATTTATAATAGAAATCTATAACCCAACTAAAATAAATCCACTGCTACATAACTAAAATTATGTAATTATTCATTTATTTATAAAATAACAAAAAATTTAAGAATAGATCTGTTTATTGTACTGTGAAAATGGTCTTGGTACATGTGAGAAACATTATATACTTTGAGTACAGCATTTAGAACTGTTAAGACAAAAGACAAACTATAATTTTAAACTCAATCTTGATTTAAGGGAAAGGCTATAAATTATTGGCTGGAATGCATTCAGCATGAACTCAGATTCTATATAACACAAAGCATGAAAGAGTACAAAAGATGTTGGAGTCCAATAAGCCTATACCTAAATTTTATCTGTAAAGCTTCGAGAACTTTTTGTTTAATCTCATATACTAGTCTTCTTCTGAGACAAGTTGATTTTATCTCCAAGACTTAAGGCCATTCCCTGTAAAGAAGAACAAAGATGTTTATAATTATTGAAACTATGTACAACCCGTAGGTTATTCCATCTTAACTAAGCCCCCATTCAATGACACCAAATCAACAACAAAATCAAAGATGTACAAAACAGACTCATCAAATCTTTACTGGGTTAAGTACTTTTTAGTGCTAGATTTACAAATAGTCACTAGTTTATACCTTGCCTTTCAAAAAACTCAAAAAGCCCATTTCACAAATATCCCACAGGAATCAATCTGGTTTTAAGCAAATATTCCAGAACAATAGGTCCAAAAAGTGGGCCATTTTAATAAGGTAAAACTTTTATTTCTGTTCAGAAAATGCTATATTATACATATGCATTTAATACGCAAAACATGAGTATGACAGAAGATACTATATACAGAAATAAGAAAGCCATAAATTCTTCCTTCCTTTGTTCAGTTTAGAAATGTTTTCA
>NW_007741922.1:0-939 GCF_000696425.1 Galeopterus variegatus
GCCTCAGGTCATTTCATCCTCTCCTGGCTCTCTTGTCCTCTGTAAGGGCCACATTCTCAGGTAAGTGTGCTCTCACCCTTTGCCGTGAAGTGACCCCCAACAGGTCTAGGCTTATGTCACCTCCATAGCTAGCAATTCCTGCAAAAAAAGAACTTCTCTTTCCCACTTGCTCCAATAAAAGATTTGGGGGTTGTCTCGTTGGCCTGGTTTAGGTTACACGTCCATGCTTGTGGAATCGTATGAGTATTTTCCATCCTCCTGGCCACAGTGATTGTGCCCACCTCTGGGACTGGGCATTTGTTCAATCCCAACAGAGCCACACAGAGTGGAGCTGGAGCAATTCCCCACAGAAAAATGAATGTGCTGTTAACTGGAAGAAAAGCGGATGAAATTTTGGGTCATCAAAAGTAAACAGATGTCCACTACACAAAGAGCAGAACTTTTTAATGAGAAGAGGGTAGTTTTTAAAAGGATTTAACTTTTCCAAAANAAAATTTCAGTTCTCTCCATCACAAAAGCTCTGTCTTTAAGCATTCTGTAAGTTCATGCTGCCCTGCTGGGTAGAAGAAGCCACACACAACCAGAGAGACTGTAGTGAAGCTGTGTGATCAGAGGAAGAAAATTGTACCAGACTCTCCGTGATATTTTATCACCTCCGGAATTGCTGATATTTCTTCTAATTTTTAAAGCAAACGTGGAAAAGTTGAAAGAACAGTACAATGAGCACACAGACACACACTGTCTAGATCTGACAGGTACAGACATCATGACTTTTCACCCGTACATGCTCAGCACACATCTTCTATGCATAGGACATCTCATACATAACCACATGACTACTAACAAATTTCAAAAACTAACAATAATGCCATATCATCTAAAATACAATCCATAGTCAAATTTCCCTGATTGTCCTAGCATCTTTTATAGCTTCTTTCC
>NW_007741922.1:2885-3290 GCF_000696425.1 Galeopterus variegatus
ATTTATTTGTTTGTTTATGGACATCTTCTTTCCAAATAAAATAGTTTTGCCTACACTGAAAATCCCTCTCCCCCCTCAGTAACTTCTGCAGGAGTGGTTAGGGAAGCCCTGAACACATTTGCAAAGCTCACTCCTCATGCCCTAGCTACTCACTTGGACATTGTGCAAACATGGACTAGCCTTGATCCTATGAATAAATACTACATGGATGTCCTGTAACCAAAACGTCAGCAGCAGCACCTTCACAACATGCTTAGTCTTTTAAGTTCTCAAACTCCCAGCTGACTCCTGAATTCATTTCAGGTTAATAGACATCTGACATTGAGGCTGACCCTGTGGTGACAAGTTTTCCACTTTTTCTATTGCCCATCCTTTTCCTTGTCTCTTGCTGATTACTATGGATTG
>NW_007741922.1:5436-6274 GCF_000696425.1 Galeopterus variegatus
AAAAATCTCTGCCCTCACGGAGCTTATATTCTAGGGGGTTGCACATTATTGTTTTAGACAGGCTTCACATACAATCTGTCTCTAGAACTTAAGCTCCATAAGAACAGGCAAATTTTCTCTCTTGCTCATGTCTGTATCCCATGTGAAGATCAGTGTCTCAATGAATGAATGGATGGATGGACAAACACTTTTTCTTTATATGTGTTGACTATGTAGNGCCTTAGTGTCATTAAGTGCTTCAACCTTGAAAGCAGTGTGTTGAACTGAAAAGAGCCTAGAATGGAAGTTAGGAGACCTACAGTGAGATTTCAAGAGGCACACCTCAAAGCCTCAGTTGTTGAGGCCTTGTCTTCTGGGGAAAGCAAGTAGCCTAAGATCTTAACTGTGACCACTACAGGAGGATTGTGACCACCTGGGAAGATTGATATGTTGGCAACCAGAAAATATGGTTTCTAGTCCTTCAGTGGTTAATACCTTGAATAATTGTTAATTTTTCATATGGCCTTCCCTTATATGTAAATTTAGAGTCCTGGACCAGGCCAGAAGTTCCCAAATGCTGGGCTCTCACAAATTCTGGGCTGGCTGTACTGGAATTGTCTGGGTAGCTTGTAAAAAATGCAGATTCCCAATACCCTACCCCTGAGATTGTCATTCATTTGAGGATCACTGGCCTGGCCTACATGAAATGTCCTTTTCAATTTATGCTTCTATGTGCATCAATGTTTACTTCAAAGGTGAAAAGAGAACTATATAAACTCCTTAAGTCTCAAGGAGAAAGGAGTACTGTGACTTTCTCCCCTTTTTCTGACATCTGCCACTTGTCATGTATATTCCTAGC
>NW_007741922.1:7097-13886 GCF_000696425.1 Galeopterus variegatus
TATACCAGTCTCTGAAGACCAAAGGCAGATAGATTCCCTGTTGGTAAGTAATGGATGTACAATGTGGTCTTTTACTTTAAGAAACAAATGCTTTTTTATAAGTCAGGTAACAAAGAAGTATTGGATGACATAAATGAACTGTTTCCAATTTCCAACTACTGTTATCTGGACTTGAAAGCTCAATATGTGGAGACGTTTTTCTAAAAGTAGAAAACTAATATTCCACAGCAGGGAGTCCAAAAATTGCTTAAGACTGATCATCTCTACTGATCAGGTTATTCTTCCCATATGTTACCAGCTATATGTTGGAATAACAGTCATTTTTAAGGACTTTCTTTTTAAACCTTCAAGGAAAACTACCGCTCCCCCCACCAAACATTTTAGTTGAAAAAATACAATGAACATCTATTTGCCCTCCACCTAAGACTCACCAGTTGCTAACATTTTACCACCTTCGCTTTCTCTCTCTCTAGACGACCACTTGCTATTTGAGAGTAAGATTTAGGCATCGTGATGCTCATCCCTAAATACTTCAGCAGTTATCTCCTAAGAACAATGGCATTTTCCTACATAACCACAAACCCATTATCACATCCAATAAGTTTGACATTTACTATATTACTTAAAATACAGTTCATACTCAAGTTTTCCAAGTTTAACCAATAGTGTTATTTAGAGCTGTTTTGATCCCAAACTAAGATTGAATTAAAAAGCATACATTGCCTTTGGATATCATATCTTTTAAATTCCTTCTAACCTACAGCAGCCCCTATACCACCACCTTTTGTGTCTTTCATAATATTGGCATTTTTAAAAGTCCAGGTCAGTTGTACTGCAGAAGGTTCTATATCGTGGATTTGTCTGATTTTTTTCTCATGATGAAATTCAGGTTAAACATTTTTGGCAAGGCAATTACATAGATGATGCTGTGTATCTTTCTATAATGACAGGAGTCACACAATATCAATCTGGTAAAATTAAGTTCATTCACTGCTTCCTTATGTATTTAATATGTAATCTGCAGGGTGCTTTGAGTCCATGTATATTTTCAGTTCCTTGCTAACTATTTATCCAATTATTTTAACTGATCATCCATTGATGATCCTTGTCTAAATAAAAGATTACATCGGTGGCTGCAAAATAATCATGTTTTAAAGGTCTTTTGTGTGGGACCAGCAGAAATATCATTGGCTCCTTTAGAGGAACCAGGTCTTCCTGAAAATACACTCTCTGTGCATTTGCATTGGTATTTAGAAGCACAGTTTACCTTATATGGAAAAAGGAGGCTTTTGGGAGAACAGAAGAAAGATACCTCTATCCTCATTCCAGAATGGTCCGGGGATAGTGTATGGGGGTAAGAAAAAAAAAAAGGTCACAAATCAGAAATCTATTAGATCTGCTAGCTCTGAAGCTGGAGCAACCCACTGAATGTTGCTTTGGTAGAAGTAGGCTTGTGTTGCTGGGCTCTCCAGTTACAGAGCTGGAGAGGTACCAAAACACAAAGGAAAAGAGCAAGTTTTTCTCTGCTATTTTGATCATTCTTGCCTAAGAGAACACAGAGGCATCTACAAGGAAGTCAACACCATTCAGAACTGGAATGCTTGGGTACCTGATTTTACCATCTCTTTCACCTAAGAAAGCTAATCAACTTTCAGAGGCAAATGTGAATGGCCATAAAATTAACTTTCTCATATTCTCTTTATTTGGTTTCTTGGGAAAAGAGAAAGCGATGTTACGGTACCCAATTTTAAAAAGGAGAGGGGTTTGTATTATCTACATACCCCTCTGTTCAGAGATCTTATTATTCCTTTGCAACCTGTTTTTCTTGCTCTGCTCTCTTGGAATCTGGAAGAGACATGAAATTTAAAATTGCACATTTGACCAAGAAAAAAAATCTACCCAGATTTCAGAAAGGCCATGAGCAAGGAAATCAGGCTGATAGAATTGATCTGCATCCCCCAGTGGCCAGGTCCCCTGGTGATGGCTATCAGCCTCAATGGCACATCTCAAGCTCACCATGTCATACACCCAACTTAAACCAGTTTTTCCACTTAACTTTCCTATTTCTATTAATGGCACAATTTTTTCCTGTTATTCAAGTTCAAAATCCTGGTTTTGGTCTCTAACTGCCCCTTCCCTAGTCCACACCTGCCAGCTTCTCCTTAACATATCAATTATAAAGTCCTATACATTTTCTCTCTGAAATGAGTTTTATGCCTAACCTCTTTACCTTCCCATTCTCATTGCCAACACACTGACTGGGATTTTTCTCCTGCTCTTATCAACAGGTTTCCAGAAACTTCTTAACTGATCTCCTTGTCTCTCCTTATTTCTTTCATCATATACAATGTAGCCAGATTTACCTCCCTCAAAAACAGTTTGGTTGTGACAGTGTCAGAATGTCACAAGCCTAAGTGACAATTCAGTACTTTCAGGAATAGCCTTGACAATACCTGGTTCAAAAATTTTCAGTGACTTCTGAATCAAGTTTATTTTCCATAGGCAAACAACCCAAAGTCTTTTTTTCTTTTTTTAATTTAGTTAAAATTCACATAACATAAAATTCATTACTTTAACCATTTTAAAGGGTACAATTCAGAGGCATTCAGTACATTCACAATGTTGTGCAATGATCACCACTATTAAGTTCTAAACATTTTTATCAGCCCAGAAGAAAACCTGTACCAATTAAACAGTCACTCCCCGCTCTCCCCTGTTCTATCCCCCAGCAACCATCAACTTGTTTTCTTTCTCTATGGATTTGACTATTCTGGATATTTCTGAATATTTCATATAAATGAAATAATATAATATGTGGCCTTTTGTGTCTGGCTTCTTTCACTTAACATAATGTTTCCAGGGTTCATCCATGTTGAGCATGTATCAATATTAAATTCCTTTTTATGGCTGAGCAATATTTCATTATATGGATATACCTCATTTTGTTTATCCATTCATCAGATGATAGACACTGGGTTATTTCTACCTTTTGGCTATTGTCAATATCACTGAACATCCATGTACATGTTTTGTTTGAACCAAAGTCTTTTAATGTAGTCATTACCTACTATTTCAGAGCTTTTTTTTTTTTTCCCCTGGCAGCTGGTCAATATGGGGATCCAAACCCTTGATCTTGGTGTTATAACACCAAACTCTAAACAACTGAGCTAACTGGCCAGCCCAGAGCAATTCTTAATCTGTTCCTTATACTGCCCTTGTTCTTCGTATTCCATCCAAATGATAATATTTTTGTTTCTCTGAATATACTGAACACTTGTCCATCTGTATTACTTTTTCAAGGCTTCCTTTGCCTAGGAAGTTTCCCATTCCCATCTTTGCTATCAAGATCTTTTTCTTTAAGGGCTTTCTCATATATCACCTACTTCACAAACCCTTTCTTGACTTTCCTAGTTGTCTACAAATTCCTCTGAGCTCCCCAAAAGGCATTAATTACAGTATTTCTTTGTATTTGTGTATTTGTCTTATCCTCTTTCTACTCGGCCATAGACAACCTTCAGGCAATTTATTGCTATATCTCCTGTAGTCAAGCACTTTGTTTCCTTATGTGCAATAGAAAACCTTAAGAAATATTTTAATTTAGAGGATACCTAAATTCATTTCATAGTCTTTATGGTCATACATACAGTCTTTTCAAATGTACACACTATACACACCATCTATGGTAGAGAATGTTATTATTCCTTTTGAAATGATTCAAAATGTCTTAACTAGAAGTATATCACATGTCATATTAATAAAGATGCTCTGAATGTACATCTTTTCTTTACAGAATATGCACCTGTTATTTTCATGCACACCAGCCTTGACCAGTGATGGACTTTGGATGTGTTGTCCCCTCCAAAAATCATGATGAAATTTGATCCCCAATGTGGCAGTGTTGGAAACTGATTGAGTCATGGGGGTGGATCCCTCATGAATGGATTAATGCTCTCCCTAGGTGGGCGGAGTAATGAGAGCTCTTGCTCTATTACTTCCCACGAGAGCTGGTTGTTTATAGGACCCTGGCACCTCTTGCTTCCTCTTTCTTGCTCCCTCTCACCATGTGATCTGCTTGTACCCGTCGGCTGCCTGCCACTTTCCACCATGAGTAGAAGCAGCCTGAGGCCTGTGCCAGATGCAGCTGTCCTGGAATCGTAAGCCAAATAAACCTCTGTTCCTTATAAATTACCCAGTCACAGGTATTGCTGTTATAGCAACACAAAATGGACTAATACAACCAGCAATCTTTGTCTTACTATTTGAATAAGGAGTAATAGTAGGATATCTAGGGACAAGTGAGTTATAGCTTAGCAATAGTAATATGTAGCATACTTAAGGTATTTTATGGCTGGTTGTGACAGTGTCAGAATGTCACAAGGCTAAGTGACATTTCAGTACTTTCAGGAATAGCCAAGAAAATAAAATCATAATTCATATTTCTTCAGGTGACTTATAATGGCAGGAGAAAACTAGAAGGATCATTAAAAATAAAGCTTGCTGACCTGCAATAGCCCCTGGACTCCCTGAGAGAGTCAGAGCTCTGTGGTTCTCTGAAGGATTCTACTTTCTTTTATTAGGAATCAAAATGATAACTGAATAATGACTTCACCTCCCCAGGGTGAATCAACCATTCACTAACAGTATTTTTACCTAATCATTATTTTTCAGCAGCTAGAAATTTAAATTTAAAATTAAGGTAGGGAGGGATCTGTAGAATTTAGTACGGAGACAATGTTCAACAAATATTTTTTTAGCTATTTCAGGTCTGGCCTGGCACTAACTGCCTCTCGTGAAAGGGTGTGGGCTACATGTGTGTGTGTGCACGTATGCCCACGGGCCTACGGTTGTGATGGAAGAAGGATATCTAACCTAAAGATTTTTGGGGGCAAGGGGGATTTGGAGAGGAGATGGCAGGGCCTGATATAAAAAAGCTCAGAGGTGCTATTCCTCCTAGCTTCACAATGATGTTGAAAGGGCACTAAGAGTATGGGACTGCCTTGCTTTCTTGTCTAGTCAGTAATTTTCACTCTCTCCATGCAGGAAATCAAAAGGGTAGATGGGACACAAACCTGTCTGGGCAGAGCAGGGAAATAATTTTACATGTGGCAATGAGAAATGATAGGTGACTTCCATCACTGGGAGCAAGATTTTTCTATTTCTCTGTGTCAAAACTTGTATAAATTTCCAATAGATATAAATATTTTTCTTATTATTCATCTCTTGCCTGAGAGACCTATTTCTTAGATTTATTTGACACCTGAGAGGGACCTTAGAAATGACCTAGTTCAATGTCATCATTTCACAGAAAACAATAAGGATATGAAAGAATATGGTTAAGTTACACAGATGCTGGTAGAGCCCAGACTAGAATCTAGGTCTTCCAAACCCTCGCCTTCCATGGGCCATTTCTTCTATACCAACTTGAGTCTACGTAACAAAACTGAGTTGCCACCAAACAGCCTCACCCTGTGAGGACCACACCACACACTTTTTGATAAACATTAATTGGATGCCTACTCCAAGTAAGCCGCTGTGCCAGGTACTATGGGTAATTCAAAGGTGTATGTGCTATTATCCTTAAGGATCATGCAATCAAATTCAAAACTAGGGGGAAGAAAGGGTCACAGAAATACACAGGAGAGTAAATAACATGAAAAAATTGGAAAGAGAACAGGAACTAATTTCAGGATTAACAAGCAACCTCCTTGAGATTTAGAGTGGAATGTCCCTCTCAAGTGTTATGCAAGTTGTGTCTCCTGTCTCTAACTAGGAGGCTTTCACTCATCCTTATCTTATAGAACTTTACATAAACATGTACAGACTTACAATGGTTCGACTAACAATTTTTCGACTTTAGGATGGTCCCAAAGTGATAAACATTCAGTAGAAACTGTACTTCTAGTACCCATATGACCATTCTGTTGTTCACTTTCAGTATTCAATAAATTGCATGAGATATTTAACATTTTATTATAAAATAGGCTTTCTGTTAGATGATTTTGCCCAACTGCAGGCTCATGTGTTATGAGCATATTTAAGGTAGGTTAGTGTATCTAATGCATTTTTGACTCATGATATTTTCAACTTAATGATGGGTTTATCTGGACATAACCTCATCATAAGCTGAGGAGCATATTACAATTTGGAAGATTAAAATAAACTCGCGTAGAATCTTTAATAGGAACAATGTTGTCCCCTGTGTGACAGAAATTAACTTTTTACCTGTTTGTTTTGGATGAATTTATCTTTTCTGTGTCAGTGATCCTGTGACTCAGAAATGCAGATACAAGGAGAAGGTCCAGAAGTTAGTGAGCAAACCAAAGCAGCCTGACAGGGCATTATGGTGGGTGACAAACTACCAGTCTTTTCTGAAGGATGAGGATTTAGTCATGACCACAGGGCATCTAGTTTGGAGGGTGGGAATATCAGCTGCTCAGGGACATCATCTCAGCGTTGACTGATCTATAGACAAGGTCTATTTGATTTGCTTGAGTACTGCCTAAGGCAAAGGTTTTTTTGAAAGGACAGCCATTTGAATCTAAAATCAAGTTGGGAATAATAATTTGGGATATTTCACCAGCTATTTAGAAAACCCTGGACTGCTCATGTTGTCTACATTTACAACTTTGTACATTTGCAAAGAAATGTAAAAGAGTTAAACACATCCCTTTTCTGTAGTTTCTTTAAAATTCGTATCTATGTCACTCCTACAAACATATATATACATAGATAGACAGACAGACAGACAGACAGACACACACACACACACACACACACACACACACACAC
>NW_007741922.1:15088-15657 GCF_000696425.1 Galeopterus variegatus
ATTTGTTATGCAGCAATAGTAACTGAAACGTTTAGTTTCCTATGTATCTATAATTTATTTTCATTGTTTTTGCAACTGGCCAGTACAGGGATCAAAACCTGGATGTTGGTGTTATCAACACCATGCTCTAACCAAGTGAGCTAACCAGCCAGCCCTGTGTACCTATAATTAATTAATTTGTTCCTAAATTCTCAATCTGGTCAGCCATATTAGATGACTTCTCATTCAATTTTTTTTCCTTAGCGATATTTCTCCTGGAGATATCTGTCTTCTTGTTCCAGTGTGGCCTGGATGCATAGTCATCAGCCTAGAACTTGCTAGGATGACAGACAGTAGAGCATGTCACGTAAGGATGTGGACCCTATAACTGGACTGCTCAGGCTTGAATCCTGGCTTCACCACTTGCTAGTTCTGTGACTGTACACAAGTTAGTTAATCTCTCTGTGCCTCAGGATTCTCGTCGGAGTGGTGCTTGGCACACAGTGAATGCTATTGTCTTTGGCATTATTACTGTTGTCTGTTATTCTCCCCTTCACATTGTCCTGGGAATTCCCACTGCCTCTTGCCCA
>NW_007741922.1:16724-17190 GCF_000696425.1 Galeopterus variegatus
GAGGCTTTTCTCAAATGCCCAGTGGTCCACTGTCAACTGCTCTGCTTCAGAGTGAGGTAGCTGGATATTCTGTGCACTTGGACATTCTCAGTCTTGTCAAGGGCTGAGTATCACTGTAGAAGGACTTCTCATGGATGTGACATGTTTACTGAGGGGGCCCCAAACATCCACATCTGCAGGTCTTTTCTCCTGGGTTTGATAGTTTCTTCATAAAGGAATCCTTCAGTTTTCTACCTGGTGAATAGGAGGGATTTTAAGCTGGCTGCCAGCATTTTGAGAGCCAATAAGGAAGAGGGTTAGGAGAAGGGGAATTATCTTTTGGAATGCAGATATTCACTCAAACTCTCTGCTGAAGTATGGTGGCTATCTCCAACCTCAGCGGTGCCTGGTTTCTTATGTCTGAAGCCGCAGATTAACCCAAACAATTACAACCATGAAGTTAAATGACTTCCGTGAGGCTTTGGAT
>NW_007741922.1:18822-19380 GCF_000696425.1 Galeopterus variegatus
TGACAGACGGAGCTCCTGGAACTCTGCAGCTTGTGCTAGAGTCCACAGATGGGAAATTGCCCTCAGTTAAAGGGTGGTGCTATTACCATAGCCCAATTTTTGAAAGCCTTTAAGAAAAAAAAATCATCTGAGTTAATTAGCATTCACCACAGGCACTAGTTTTGTGTTACAGTATTCTAAGAACTCAGATAGAAAACACAATAGTATAGTCTCTAGATTTTAAATAATATTTTACCTCTTAAAAATATAGATTATAAAGAATTTTACCTGTTATATGAACATGGTCATATATGGCTGATCTATATAGCCTTAAGTCACCACAAAATAGGAATTATGTTCTAAAATAAACTAACTACTAATGGTCCCTAAAATAGTAGTAATTTCATTTTACCTCTCCAATCTGCTTAATCCACAAATCTCTTCTGAGAAACTCCTGATGTAAGACTACAGGAGCTGAGTGTAGATTAAAAGTCATGGAGTCACCAGTCTTTTCTTTAATAAAAGGCTGGAGGTCCGAATTTATCTAGAAGGAGCAGTTAAAAGAGTTAAATCAGAGAA
>NW_007741922.1:20817-21121 GCF_000696425.1 Galeopterus variegatus
CTCAGCTCTACCTAAAATGGATGGGGCGGTGGGGGTACTGCTTTTTTAGGGTAATGGTGAAAAAGTGAAAAAAATGTTAAAGTAAAATTTATTTTGTGCTAGGGAACATCTATTAAAATATATTCTATAAGATAAGTCAAAAAATAGAAACTTAGACCTCCAAACTAACTCCCTTGTATATTCACATCAGTTCTTGAGTGTTGGCATTCCAAAACACAAGAAGCCCATTGCATATAACTTATGTAAAAATATCAAGGGCATAATCAAGAATATGCATTCTCTTATAAACAGCTAAATAGAAAAA
>NW_007741922.1:22757-23504 GCF_000696425.1 Galeopterus variegatus
TCTCCAATTATCAAAGATTCAGTTTTGTTCATTATATAGTTCTTATTATGATTAAGACATTTTATTAATCATCATTTCTACATTTTAGATTATGCAAGTAATACATGATCACTGAAAAAAAAATTAGAAAATTCGGATAACCAAGAAACAACTTATGGTCCCCTGAAATCTACTACAATAAGTTAATTGAACCATAAGTTTATAATTCTGTTCCTAAGTTAATCACAAATTTTATTCCCTGAACATTAAGTTATTACCTATTACGAACTTGGCTACTAACAAAATAAAATCACTCCACTTCCATCAACTTGCTATATATGTACTAAGAGAGCATGCTCTATGACAAAGAAAAGAATGTACAATTGTAAAATACCAAACTGGTGTAATCAGCACATCTGAACTAGTGTCTTCAGANCTTTGGATCAATAATAATAATAAAAAAATATCCCTGACCCCCTCAAAGTTTTACTCTTAGTGTTGGTAAGGCTGCAAAGAAACAGGCATCTCAAACATGGCTGTTGGAAGTGGAAACTGGAGGGAAATTTCTATCATCCAATATCTGTCAGCTTGATCGGATATCAATTTCTATTATGCAATATCATCACAATACCTATCAAGATTACTGATGTATTTTCCCTGTGACCCAGGAATCCCACAACCAGGAATTAATCCTACAGATAAACCTATACAGATGTGAAATGAAATATGTACAAGCTTATAGTGTGTTGTTCACAAAGCTGCCAAGGT
>NW_007741923.1:0-204 GCF_000696425.1 Galeopterus variegatus
CCTCACAGGCGTGCTTCCTGTCTTAGTCATTCTGAACACCCAGGGCCAAGCATGCACCTGGCCCCATGCTCAGCATGTGAATAAATGAGTCATTTTAACTTCATGCAGATCTGTGGAGACGGGGCCCAAATGCTGTGTGTTTTGGAGGTCTTAGGGGAGCCGTGGGAGAGAAGTGGTGTAGCCTGGTGACCTGATTTTCAGATC
>NW_007741923.1:4447-5199 GCF_000696425.1 Galeopterus variegatus
TCAGAACTTTCTAGAAGGATGGTGATTTCTTAGTTCAGGACACTTTCCTCAGGCAGAGCAAAGAAGAGGTGAGAAGACACTGGTTGGGGCAGCATCATCCCTCACCTTCATCCATCCAGGCTCAACGTCAATGCCCAAAAGGCCATCGTGGTCCCTCTGAGAATTCCTAGGACTTTGAACATAGTGTTGTCTGATCAGAATTCTGGAGGTGTGACCATTTTGACAGTGCTCTCGGGTATTCTGATAATCTAAGTGGGTGCCTCCTCCAGCCACCTGGAGTCACTGATTGAGAACGGTTGTGTGTACCTGATGTGTCATGGCGGCCAAACCTATTTTGCCTCGAGCATTATCCAATTTGACCAATTACCCAATTCATCAGATTTGGCTCCAAATGACTTCAGGTCTTCCTCCCAATCAGGTCTTGCCAAATATTGATTTGTCAGCTGGGAGGACACACCACAGCCTTGAAGGTGATACCAACAGTGGGAATGGAGAAGGCAGCAACACTGGCCAAGCTCACAACAGACCTCACTCACAGTGACACTGTGACCCTGGGAGGGCAGGAGATACAGTCTGAATGTCCTAGTGTACAAAGACACCAGTGGATGGGGGGCCTTGTAGAAGGGTAGTGGCTGAGCCTGGCTCTACTGGGGTGACTGCTGCTGCTGCGACCTGCAGATAGGGGACACCAAAAAACAAAGCAATCACCGAGGAACCATTAAAACTCTTGAGAACTCCATCTTTCTGCTCTT
>NW_007741923.1:5853-11010 GCF_000696425.1 Galeopterus variegatus
TCTCTCATCCAGCTCCCTGTTGGCTCTTGGGGTATGCGTGTGCAGCAGGCTGGGGTGGGCACTTGAGTGGTGATGGAATAAATCTTGGAAGATGAAGGTCTTAGGGTTAGGAATGTCATCCCCAGAAATCCTCAGGAACTGGGGTAGGCTGGCAGGCTCCAGCCCTACAGTACAATTTGTTCAGTGTTTGACAACTTCTAAGTGGAAGGCAAGCTCCGTCTTAACCACAAGTTCTAAGACCCATGATGGGAGGCCGGCTGTCCACCTGAGCTGGAATTCTCTTGAGATCCACAGGAGAGCCCAGTCTCGGACTGTACATGTGTATATTTGCAGAGACGTGTGTGATTTTTCACCCAAATGGGAGCACACATTAAGACGTGTACAGTAAGTGCAGCTAAGACTCGAAAACCAGACTGCAAAAAACCATATGCACACTCTACTGCAGGTAAGAAATAGAAAGGATTTTACTGCACAGCAATGGCACATGGAGACGCAGTGCACACAATACCACATGTGTTTTTCTTCAATTGATGCAACTCAGTAATTTTTATTGCAACTGGAAGACAATACATCACAGAAACTTTATGGTAGGTCTGGGGAAAAGTGTTATTTACAATAAATGATGAAATAGTTTGTCTTTGGCAATATGATTACATATGAAGAATGCAAAATGCAGGTATGGATGCCTCCAAAGCAACACCGTCAAGTCCCTATAATCCGGCCAATTGCGCCTGCCTCCACACCGCTTCGTCAGGCTAACACAAACACAACTGAACATCACTTTCTTTCTCCTTTATGGTTCTCCCTTTCTATTCATGATATTGGCAGTTTCATACAGAAAATACAAAAAAAAAAAAAAATTGGCTTCTGAGAAATTATTACTCTTGTAAATCAATTTGGCCACGGAGGCCTATTGGCCAGCAAAGGTCAGATGACCCTAAGCATCAATAGTCAACCTCTTGGTCTTCTGATTGCTTTATCACTTTTTTTTCTGTAAAACAAAATGAAAACTCAGAAATGTTACAGAATGAGAGTATATATAAAAAAAATGTACAAGCGTAAATGCTTCCCAGACATACACAGATACTTTTTCCCTCCACATTTCACCATGGCAGTATAAGTAGTGAGTGTGAATGACACAGCATGAAACTGGTTACTGAATCGGCCATGAGCTTAGATGGCCTCCACATACATACTCAAGAAATGTTCAATGTTAAATAACTGAAAGTGAGCTAAGGTTCATCTAAAAAAGGGGGGAGGGGTTGGGGAACTCAGGCCACAGTCATGAAAGGATGAAATACAATTTCTAGGTTTGATAGGTTCACCATATCGAAGTCTTTGAGAATCCAATATGGAATATCGATTCTTTGCAAAAGGCAGAGAAGGCTGTTCTCAACTTTTGCAAATGAAATACAGTGGAAAAACACTGTTGTATCTATTCCAAATAAATAGTCTTGATTTCAACGCTAACAAAACAACAGGAAAGGTACTTGTGAGCATCTCACAGTAGGTCAGAAATGGTCTTTCACATAGGTCTGAGTTCAGAAGCACAACAGCAAGATGCAGCACCATAGACACATCGGTTTCAGCCATGAAAAGATGGATCGTTTTAAAAATTGTGTTTTTCCTTCCTTAATTTTTGGTCAGTGAAGCTAGCACTTGTTTGCGGAACTGTGGAAGAATCGCAAGGTCACACACATTATTCATGATAAAGCAACCGAGCTGATGAGTCTGTGCTTAATTCAAGAATAACCAGTAGGAGAGAGAAAACACAGGAGGTCACCACCATCGCTGGAGCTCTCCCAAAGGAAGAGGGGTTAACAGGTGAACCCAGGAAGGTAGGCAGATCTATACACAACACTGAATGCCATGTGTAAATCCTCATGAAACTCCAGAAACAGGAACACCACACAATGTATATACTTTGATTTACACATTCCGTTACAAAGGGAAAAAAGACACCATTACAACTTTGTAACTGGGTTAACTGCAATAGAAACCAAAGTCCAGAGTTTGGCAGGTAACTAAAAGAGGGTTATCACTTAGGTTATATAGCAAAAGTGTTGATGTATATTATATATAGTAGTATAAATAATAAAAAAGTATTATTTAAATTAGATCACAGTGCTGCATTATGTGCATAACAGTGTTTGATATAGTATTGGTGGGCTGGGACCTATCACACTAAGGACTTAACTATCAACACTGGTAAGCCACAATCAAGAGGGGACACAGAGTTCCAATGTTTTCTTTTGGTGGCAAAAAATCCTGAAGATGAAAGAAAAGTACTTCTCTACAAAAACGTAAAAATAAATCGCAACATCAGGGCAGCTGTGATCCACCAGAAAGAAATGAGTCCCAACCTGAATAAAGTATAAAGGGAAAGAGAAATCAAATTGAATTTGATCCAAAGTCATATGGAAAACCCTCCCATGTAGATCACTTGTACGTAACTCTGATTCCTTCTCAGAGTCCTCCACTGAGAGGCAAAAAGCCCCCTCCACCCCAAGAGTGGCATAATTGAAACTCGGTGTCCAGCAGCCCTGGTACGTTGCAGCACTCTGAGCCACGCAGAAGAGCCACCCGCATGATTTTCAATCTGCAGAGCCCGTGGCCCGAAGCTGTCCCTCAGGCGAGAGCACCATTCAATGCAATGGCTCCGCCAGAGTGCCCTGTGGTAGTAACTACTGTGGCCATCAGGTACTAGACCTCTTGAACGCCTCCACAAGAAAAATCCCCCCAAAATCTGTTCTTGGGAAAGGCCTCTGGAACATTCTTTCTTAAAAACTCAGCTCCAAGACTGACACCCGCCACACAGTTGTCTTGGCCATAACTTTCTCCAGCCACCAACCATCTGAAGGTGGGTTTGGTTCATTTCAGTTTCAGATAAACGGCTTTACCATAGAACTCTTGAAAGTATACTCATTAGAGAGGGGGGAAGGAAAGTAGGAGCTTCTGGTAGAAGGCTGGAAAAAAATCTATGATGCAAATCCTTTCCACGTACTAGATAAAGATAAAAGACAATGCTAGTAGGATACAAATAACTGTCTGTATGTATCATTAAAGAAAAAAGAGCTACATCTCTCTCTTAAATGTGTCTGAGGGCCAATAGCAAGTAACTGTAGATGTCATGGTGCTGATGTGTTCACGGTTGTTTTCCAAAGCATCTTTAAATATTGCTATAGTCCCCTGTTTCCCCCACCCCCCCACCCCATGAGTATGTGAGATATTGGAATGACACATGGACCTCCACTCCTCCCAGCAGGAGAAGGGAACGCAAAACACTACACCCCTTAATGGTGCTGGGTGCTCTGTCAGACTAATGGATACGTAAGCTAGTTTGGAAGCTAAAAGAACACCTGACGTTTGGGAAGGAATTCCAAGACTAATGTGAATTACACTTAAGCAAAATATTCTTTCACAAATAAGCTTGTGCTTAAATTCTCTACTGCTCTTGGAGGAGGGGATAAGGGAGGGTGCCTCCTGTCCCTTGGCTTGTTAAGGACATGGACAACCTCATTCCACAATGAATTCACTACAAACAGCCACATACACATTGATACTTGTTTTTTTTTTTTTTTCCTTCAACAATCAAAGTACAAAGTTAAACACAATTGAGCCATTGTTTTGGTTATGCATAATGTGTATGCCTCCAAAAACAGAAGAAAAATAGAAAAAAGTACCCTCACTAAAGTTTCCCCAAGAAGTCTTCCAGCAGATTCCACGAAGGTGCCAAGGGAAACTCAGGAAAATAACACTTAGAAAGCTGCCCGATGAGGTATTTATGCAAAAAGAGTGGTTCTGGAGTTAAGAACACACTTTTGTAAGATATTTATCTATTTTCTCAAAGAGATCAGAAAAGTAAATCACACACATTGCATTTTATTATTTTCTAAAAGAGGCCGTTGCCCTTTTAGAGATATGAAATGAGGGGAGACAGCCCACTGTGGGGGTTTTAATTGGAAGAGGTCCCCTGCCAGAAACGGTCCTGAATGTTTGCCTCTGTTTTCAGGAGAGAAGTTTGTATTTTATCATCTTGGGGATGGAGTAAAGGTGGAGGATTGAGGTGGTAGAGGGTTAGGTGTTGTCAAGTGACAACACAAATCAGTGTCGCTCAGGTTCCATAGTCATGGATGACTTTTAGGGTATCTGATGCTTGGGGAGATGGAGGGGACAGAGCACTGCAAAAATACGTCTTTACTCCCATCTACACCCTGGACAAATATGCTGGACATATTTAGGTTCAGGTAATGAATTCAACCTCCCCTATAGGTGTACATTTGTTCTCTCATCAGCAACCCACAGGAGTCAGTCCCATTTTAAAAATTCAAAATCCCCTCAGTTTCCTCCCTCTCCCCCAGCATCATATCCTGAGCCACAATAGCGGGTGCTTTTGCTTGTTTTAAAATTTCCCTCCATTTGGATGAGAGATCATATTCTTTGAGAGATATCTCTTTGGATCTCCAAAAAAAAATTTGTTTTTTTTTTTAGGCAAAGGTAACAGGAGTTTCTGGTCTGCATGACATCATCTGGTCGTCTAAATTCAGCTCTCACCATCTAGGTGGTCTTAATTCCAGGCTGGTTAGTGTACTGAGGTGGTAGAGGCGGCCAGCCCCTCCTTTCTACTGCGAAATGGTGGCGTCGCAATGAAACGTCTGGGGCTGGCCTTTCCAACCCCTGTATCACTTCCTCCTTCACGTGTCCCCTATCTCGTACCCTCACCCAATAAGGCCCACTTGCATGTTTCCCCTTCTTCTGGTGAATTTGCATAATTATTCACTGCCTTTTTCCTAGAACCAAATCATGGTAATGATTTTCTCAGGTAAGCGTCCCATAATTCTCTTGATTCTATCATACACACTCACTACTAAGTTTGCCCTCAAATTATTGCGTCATGTTAAACATGTACAGACAGAGAGAAAGGACACACTTTTCAACAGAGAATCAGAGGGGGTCGGGGGCTGAGTGCAGACAAGGCAGTACAGAGTTCAACCATCCAAGCCCTACCAGAGCATGAAGATATTTTTATATTGCAGAGTAAGTTCCCCAACAGTCAGAATTTGTCCCTGAAGAAGGTTAAACCTTAAACACCTGCTTCAAAAAACCAAAACAGAATAAACCAAAAAAAAAAAAAAAAAAAAAAAAAAAAAAAAAAAA